>NW_026521451.1:0-19586 GCF_021234435.1 Artibeus jamaicensis
AGTAGAGAGCTGGATATTCTAGTGTGGAGTTTAGAGAATTGGGGTTAGAAATATAAATATGGTTGTATAAAACATGAGACTAGATGAGATTAAAAAGGGGTTGGGGGAGCCCTGGCTGGTATGGCTCAGTTGGAGCATCGTCTGGTTGGGCCACATACCTAGGCTGCAGGTCCTGTCCCTGGTCCACTGTGGGTCCTCGGTCTGGGTGAGTGTAGAGCCAACCAACTGATACTTCTCTTTAACATGGATGTTTTTCTCTCTCTCTCCCTCTCTCTCTCCCCCTGTCTCTCTCTCTTAAAAAAAAAGAAAGCAAATGAAGAAAAGGTGGGTGGGGAAACAAGTGTGGACAGAAAAGTTCAGGGATAAATCCTGGGACACTGCAACATTAAGGAATCAGGGAGAGAGGAAGAACCCCTGTCTTAGTTTTGGCAGTTAAGACAACACAGCCTAGACTGGGTAGCTAAACAACAAATTTATTTTTTCACAGTTTCAGAGGCTGGGAAGCCCAAGATCAATGTGCTGGCAGATTGGGTCCTTGTGGAGTCTATATGAAGGTTTGTAGACTGCCACCTCTCCATGTATCCTCATGTGTCATGGAGAGACAATTCTAGTCTCCTACTTTTTAAAAAAACATATTTTATTGATTATGCTATTACAGTTATCCCATTCCCCCCTTCATTCCTCTCCACCCTGCACACACTCTTCCACCCACAATCCCCCCTTTAGTTCATTTCCATGTGTCAGAAGTTCTTTAGATTCTATATTTCCCACACTATTCTTGCCCTCCCACTTTCTATTTTCTACCTACCATCTATGCTACTTATTCTCTGTACCTTTTCCTGCTCTCTCTTCCCCCCACTCTACTGTTGCTAACTCTCCAAGTGATCTCCATTTCTGTGGTTCTGTTCCTGTTCTAGATGTTTGCTTAGTTTGTTTTTCTCTTTATTTTAGGTGTGGTTGTTAATAATTGTGAGTTTGCTGTCATGTTTTACTGTACATGTTTTTATCCTCTCTTAGATGAGTCCCTTTAACATCTTATAAACTAGAGGCTTGGTGATGATGAACTCCTTTAACTTGACTTTATCTGAGAAGCACTTTATCTGCTCTTCCATTCAAATGAAAGCTTTGCTGGATAGAGCAATCTTGGATGTAGGTCCTTGTCTTTCTTGACTTGGAATACTTCTTTCCAGCCCCTTCTTGCCTGTAAGGTCTCTTGAGAAATCAGCTGACAGTCTGATGGGAACTCCTTTGTAGGTTACTGTCTCTTTATCTCTTGCTGCTTCTAGAATTCTCTCCTTCATTTTTATCTTGGCTAATGTAATTATGATGTGCCTTGGTGTGTTCCTCTTTTGGTTTAACTTTTTTGGGACTCTGAGCTTCAGGGACTTCCTGGAAGTCTATTTCCTTTGTCAGATTGGGGAAGTTCTCCTTATTATTTGTTCAAATAAGTTTTCCAGTTGTTGCTCTTCCTCTTCCCCTTCTGATACCCTTATAATTTGGATGTTGGGACACTGAAAGATATCCTGGAGGCTCCTAAGCTTCTCCTCATTATTTTTCTGAATTCTTGTTTCTTCATTCTTTTCCATTTGGTTGCTTCTTTCTTCCTTCTTGTCCATGCCAGTGATTAAATCCCAGTTTTCTGTCCATCACTATTGGTTCCCTAGGCATTTTCCATCATTTCACTTAGTGTATAGTCTTCACTTTTTCATGTAATTTGCAACAAAATTCTGCCAATTCTGTGAGCATCCGGATCACCAATGCTTTGATAGGTTGACTATCTCTTTGTCACTTAGTTGTATTATTTCTGGAGCTTTGATCTGTTCTTCCATTTTGGCCATTGTTTTTTCTCTTATCACACCTTTTATGTATGAGGGGCAGAGCCTTAGATTTTCATCATGGCGGGGCAATCCGGTTACTGGATTGTGATACTGTATGTGGGGGCGGGGTCCCAGAGAAAAAAGTGCTGTGCTCCCTCCACTGTTCTTTGGATTCCAGTCCCCTCCACTTCCTCCCCCAGGTAAACTGGACCCCTCTGGCCCTGATTCCCATGTGGGTGGGCCTGCACACATTCTGGGATCCTGTGGATCTCTCCCACGAACTCTCCTGTGAGTCTGGGAGTCTCTTCTGTGTCTCAGCCCCCAGAGATGTTTTCAATTGATGTTTTCAGACTTTATTTTATGGCACTGGGACCCTGGGTTGCATGGTCTGCCTCACTCCCCAACTTCACCTGCTTTATCTGCATACGAATGTGGGACTGCCCAGTCAGCCAGCTGCCTTGTGCGCTTTGTTTCACAATTGCCACCTCATTGGACTTGCCCATTGCTACCCCACAACCAGGGTCTGCCCGCTGCTGTCTTGCCCACCTGGGGTGCCTTGAGCACCCAGTGCCTCCGCTTTTTGTGTTGCGAACCCTCTCTACCCGGATGTCATATCTAAAAAACATCAAAAAAATTATTATATCAGAAACATTTATGTAATACCTAAAACATATAGAAGAGTGTGTGTAAGCTCTGAAACATAGCGGACACCCACAAAACCACCATCCACACCAAAGCAAGACCACCGCCAATGGTATCTGACTCCATGCTCCTCCTCCTTCTACCCGCTTGCCTCTCAGAATTTTGTGATTATCATTTCTTTGTAAAGTTATCCCCTTCCGTATACTATGTTGCATTCATTAACTGGTAGATTAGGGATAACCTCACCTCTGCTTCTCACCTGGCCTCCTGCAGGTAGACAACTTTGGTCAGACAGTATCATGAAATCCTCCTTTTACATTTAACCTGCCTCACTAAACATCTGTGTTTCACCTTCCATCTCCAACTGGCCACTGATTCCCCGGAAATAGCCATTCTTTCACACGAAGATCATTACTATCCACTCCTGCCTGTTTCATTTACTCTGTATGAAAGCAGGAAGAGACCAGCACACCTTCTTCCCTCATGCACACACTGCACAGTCCCCAGTGGCCTTTTTCTCCTGGAAGATACACCTGCAGCCCTCAAACCTCTAGTCTCCCCCCCCCCGTCCTATGCCCACTCTGCTGAACAGGTACCTACACCAGTGCTTGGTGACCCCTCCAGAGAAGGCTCTGGAAGGCAACTGATTAGATTTCTTTCATCCTCAAATCACCTGTGGGCTAGTGGCCATACCCAGATCATATAGAATTCTACAGCTGTGCAATGACCTCCAAGAGTCTGACAAATGCCAACTGTGCCCCTTACAAATGGATGACGGTAGCCTCTGCATACATAAACCAAATCCCCAGCTTCCCCTGACCCTTGTTCACTGATGCTTGATATTGCTTTAGGGAGAGACAATGGCTTTCATCTCACAACTAGAGAAACCATTGAAGGTCCTGGATCAAGTCTTTGATTTAGACTAGTGCACAACAACACTGTATAAATGGATTGAAGGATTGGATGGTAAAATGGGCACCTTAAAAACACTTTATCTGGGTGGCTCATTGAGTAGGAGTGTCGTTCTGTACACACCAAAAAGGTTGCGAGCTCCAGTTCAGGGCACATATACATAGGTTGTGGGTTGGATCCCCAGTAAGTGCATCTTTGAGAAGCAACCAAAAGATGTTTCTCTCTCACACAGATGCTTCATTCTCTCTCTCACCTCCCCTGTATAAAATCAATAAACATATCCTCAGGAGAGGATTTTTTTTAGTGAGTGTAAAGTGACAAAGGATGTACCAGAGAAGGATGGGGACATACTCGAGAGCTTAAAAAAGCAAAATCTTAAAATCATTAGACCTGGAGTCCTATTTGGCCCTACTGCCCACTGTTCGTCCACAGGAAAGTTACTCCAAGTTACTGTTTCTTATTTCTAAAACGAAGGTAAATATCTATCTCCCTCCAGAATTACTGGGAGACTTTGATGCCATCCTTCATGGTAAATATCTTCCTCCTTTCTCTGTTGCTTCAGGCATCTGGAGCTCTATTCCTAACCACAGTATCGCCATCCTCTTTCTTAGCGTTTTAGATCATGTGAGTGAGGAATCTAGAACCACCAAATGTGGGTTCAAAACTAGCTCTAACATTTGCTGTGATCTTGGGCAAGTCACTTTACCACTCTTCCGTTTCCTCATGTCTCAATGAAGACAGTAATACATCTCGCCTCAGGGGTGGTCGTTAAGGGTTAAACGAGTTAATAGGTGTCATGTATTTAGGAATTATTCTGGCGCACATACACACACACACACGGAACTTGTACTTCAAGAAATGCTCGCTACTATTATTCCTAAGGACTTTTTCTCACCTGCCCACCTTCCACAAACCAAAAGATTTTAAGCTCCTCCACTTTTGCTCTGTAATGTACAAAAGTCCACTGTAAATTCCCACACATCCTCGCAGGTTTCCTAAAGCCCCAGCACCATCTTTAAAGGGCCAGGCTACCTGGTCCTCCCACCACAAGCAAACAGCCTCAGCTCTTCCCAGCCTCTCCTAACATCGCCCTGGCAGGACTTTGGGGAAGCAGACCCTGCAGGAGGCTGTGGCCCGGGGGTGGGGTGGGGGGGGTGGGGCGTGGCGTGGCGGAGTGAGACAGGTGGGCGGGGCCGGTGGGCGGGGCTGGAGGGCTGCTCTGTGACGTTCGCCCCCGCCCCTCCGCTCTTCCGCCTCGGTTGCCAGGCAGCGCAGCCGGCGTCAGGGTTGCCAGGCGAAGGCTAAGCTCTAACAAAGCCGGCTCTCGCTCCACCTCTTCTGTCGCTCCAAGCCTAGGCCGGTACCGACCTTGCCCAAGTTCTACTGCTTTCCCTCTGCCAAGGGTGCCAGGCACCGAATCTCTCACCGTACTTCCCGCCTGAGGCCAGGCACCGGGTGTCGGCTGGTGCCAGACAGCTTATTTGGGAACGAACATCAGGTAGCAACTCCGAAAGGGAAGTGGAGGGAGGGGACAGCGGCGAGCACCCCGGGGGCTGCGTGGGTCTAAGGGAAGAGTCCTGCTCATGGGCCCACCTGGATTCTGAATCCTTGTCCACAGAACAAGAGGAGGGGATTATGGTCTTTAAGAGAAAATGACCATGGGTGATTTTGTTTCTCTGCCCATACTATATCTGCATTTTTGCACCAAGAACTACTATATGTGATTTCTTACACAGAGAACAATGATCTGAAAACATAACAAAATCTCGGATCAGAGCCCCCGACCTCACTGATTGGCCAAACCTATTCTTTTTCTTCTGTAACGTGGTTAAAGGAATACCGGGGCTGGGGGTGGGGGTGGGGGGATGGGGAGGAGACTGGGGTTGACATAAGGACCAATGAGCATGACTAGCAGTTTATAAAGAGCTATCATTGATTCATTTTCCTGTGATTTATTTTCCTAACTTTTTTTGAGCACTGACTATATTGCAGGCACCAAGGCTATAGTGAGAGTATAGTGAACAGAAACTGAGCGTTCCTGCCCTGAAGTTTACAGCCCATTGGGAGAGGCAGGTATTACTCTGAAAAATGAAGACTTGCATGCACTTATTAAGGTGCCCCCAAATTTGTATACCAGATTCCCAAATGATGGGACATGTGACACAGCTTTGGGAAGCACGGTTAACATGGCAGTCTGTAAGTGGTAGCTTTGGATTTGTGGACCATGATGTGAACCTAGGGAAAATCAAAACAGAGTCACTTGTTAAATAATGAATGTAGAACTCATAACTTCCACGAGTGGTACTAGCATGATATACAAGCAATTCTGGGAAACTTACTAACAACACTGCCAAAAGTTCTACTCAAAACATTGGGTGGGGAGACAAGGTCAGATAGGACTACTTTTGGCATTTTTGTTGTTGGCATCCAAATCTGGGTTGACTTGATCATGGGCCGACTCAAGACAGAAAAAGATCCAGACTTCTGTGAAATAAAGTTGGAGGAGCAAGATAATATGAGTAAGACAAATCATGGAGAGCTTGAAAGTCAGATAGGGCATCATTTTGATATGAAAGAAAGATGTGCAATTGCCTTATTCAGAGAGGGGCAGTATGGTACAGTGTGGAAAGAGCAATGAGGTAGACCTGAGTTCTTGATTAAACTCCAACAGAAACTGTTATCTTGTGCCAAACACTTCACTTATTTATACATCAATTCTGTCCTTTGTAAATTGAAGATACTGAACTATATTGTAAGTCAAATTAAGCCCCTTCTTTTTTAAAAAAAAAAAGAGAGAGAGAAAGGAAAGGTGTTCCTTTTTATTTTCCTGACAGATTTTTTTTTTAAAGTTCATCAGAACTGAAGTGGGGAATGGAAGAGAAGGATAAATCAAAAATGGCTATGATACATCAGACTAATGATATTGAAAGAGTAAAAGACATTTGTTTTGGATGCTTTAGTGGGAAAGGGGAACTATAGAGTAGGTACGTGGCAGGTATGACTGTGCATGGTTGAGAGTTTACAACTGGAGATTTGGGAGTCACTGCCATAAGCTCTAGTTAAATCCTAAAGCAAAACAAAACTAACAAAAGCATCTCTACCTCCAACTAGAAAATAGTAGTTTAAAGCAGCTCCAGGCTCCCACTTCAACAACTAAAAAAAATTCTAGAAAAATAATTTTTAGGAACATTGTAAAGACATCAGAGAGCTTTAGAAACAGCGAGGACTAGATTACAATTTCTAGTGTGGAGAGACCTTCCAAGGTGGGCTGAAGATCACAAGCCATTTTCTTCCCTGGGGACATTTGCCAACTTTGGATGTGGACTCAGGACTGTGTTTGACCCCTGCTGAAAGACTTTACCATGGAGTAGTCAAACACCACGGGCATGACAGGTCAGAAGTTTAAGGCATCCAAACCCTTCAGTTTGTATGCAATGTCTGACATAGTTGAAAAGGATGAGGCATGCATAGAAGAAGCAAAAAAAAGTGTGTCTAGAATAAAGAGAAAAAAAGACTTTAGGAGGAGACTCACAGGTAGATCCAACCAGTAGAGTCATTAGACACTCACCCGAAACTAACCATATAGAACATGTTCAAGAAAATCAAGGGAAGAGATGCATAAATGGACAAGCAGAATTTCAACACAGAGATTACATCTTATTAAAATTCCTGATGCTCTAGAACACAAAATACAATATCTAAAATTAGAAATTCATTGAATAGCCCTGGCCGGTGTTCTTCAGTTGTTTGGAGTGTCATCCCATAAACCAGTCAGGTCATATACCTAAGTTGTGAGTTCAGTCCCCAGCCTGGATTTATATGAGAGGAAACTGATGCTTCCCTCTCTCATTGCTATTTCTCTTTCTCCCTTCCTGTCTCTCTAAAAGCAATAGGAAATAAATATCCTTGGGTGAGGATAAAAAAAATTCATTGAACAGCTTTAACAGCAGCCTGGACAGCAGAAAATATGGTTAGGGAACTTAAAGGGAGATCTACAGAAATTATCCAAACTGACCAACAGATGGACAAACCAAACAGAGTATATGGCCTAAAATAGATATAATCAGTGTCCCAGGAGGTCAGGAGAGAGAGCATAGAATCCCAGAATGTAAGAGTAGGGTCAGTATTAGTAGAAGCAATGTCTGAGAACTTTTTCTCAGTGCATATGTCTTATGAATCTCTAAAAAGTATTCAACTATAATCAGATAGTTAAAATGATTAATATTTAGATTTAAATTACACTTTATGGTAGGAAGACATATAACATGTAAAGTACTTTTAAGGAGACATAGGCATTTCTGACTATAATAAATCAATATTCAAAGGAAATAAGATCTTCTTAAGCTAATATAAATCATAGTTATTGAAAAAGTAAGTATTTGATAAGGGGGAATTTTGGAAGTATTATCATTTAATTTAGTAACTGAAATGCTAGCTTTTCAGAAAATATAAATATTCCTTATATTCAAGTATGGTTAACATATTTTGAAAAGTGTTTTTCAGAAGATTTAAAAAAGATTTTATCTCTTCATTTCTAGAGAGGAAGAGAAGTATCAATGTCTGGTTGCTTCTCATGCGCCCCCTACTGGGGATCTGGGCCAACACCCAGGCTGTGCCTGACTGGGAACTGAACTGGTGACCCTTTGGTTCTCAGCCTCCTCTCAATCCACTGAGCTACACCAACCAGACAGAGTGTTTTCCATAAGATTTTAAAGGTTGAAGTTTTCTTTACTGAACCAATTAAATTATTTTCCATTATCATTTGTTTTTAGAAGCAGACATTGTTTATTTCTATAAACAAATAATGTCATTATGAAATCAATTAAGAATCAGATTTTTGATATTTTGCATCAGAGGCCAAAAATAAATATATACATACATGTAAAATATTACAATTCTTAAAACATACTCACCCAAGGATATGTTTATTGATTTTAGAGAGGGGGAAGAGAGAGAGAGAGGGAGAGAAACATCAGTGTGAGAAAGAAGCATCCAGCAGCTGCTTCTTATACTCACCAGAATCAGGGCTGAACCCACAAGCTAAGCGTGTGTCCTGACTGGGAATCAAACACACAAACCTTCGGTTTATGAGATGGTGCTTCACAAACTGAGCCACACTGGCCGGGGCTCAAATCATAACTTTAAAAATGAACAAAATAAATTATATTTTGATAAAAGCACAGATACCTTCTTTATTGGAAGAAAATTATGTGAAAAATAAGAGCAAATTAAATAAAAGAACTAAATGTTTGAAACACCTATTCATGCCCTGGCTGGTGTGGCTCAGTGGGTTGAGCGCCAGCCTACAAACTGAGAAAAGTTGCTGGTTCAGTTTCCTGTCCAGGGCACATGCCTGGGTGTGGGCCAGGTCTCCAGTGGGGGGGCTGCAAGAGGCAGCCAATGAATGTTTCTCTCACACATGGATATTTCTTTCCCTCTCTTTTTCTCTCCTTTCCCACTCTCTAAAAATATAATCTTCTTTAAAAAGAAACACATATTCACAAAAGATGATAACTGATAATACATTGCAATTAAAGCAATAATCAGAACTATGCTTTTAACATGATGGTTCAAGGGGAAAATCCTCTATAAGCATCTTTAATGGCAGGTGCTTTGCATAAAACCTTAAGAACGCAAACAATAATTACTGAAATCTGGAATTTTACTGACTCATCCAAACAGTATCCAAGTAGACTGTCAACTATTTGAAATTTGTGAATGGTTGTAAAATGGTTGTAAATTTTGTATCACTATAAAAATGTTTACAACTACCAATCTCTGGGGCACGCCTCTAACCTATTCTGCCATGACCACTTGTGGGAAGCTCGGCTTTAGAAATCTATACAAGGTAGAATGTATCACAAATAATGTTTGATCATACACAAGTCTCCTAGGAGGACCTGTGGCACAGTATGGACTCAAGACAAACCTTGAGGGTGTGTAGGGTTTGACTAGATGAAAAGGAAGAGGAAACCAGAATTAGCAACATCCTGAGGAAAAGAGAAAAGCATGTTGGTTAACAAAAGAAGAGAAAGTGCTGAGCTTTGAATGGATAATTTCTTGGAAAGAGGCCACAATAAACTGTGTGTTGGAAATCTGTGTAAGTGCTAGCAGAAAATTTACAGTTGAAATCATATGTATAAAATCATGGAAAACCTTGAAAATCAGGATATAATTGCCTTAAGAGAGGGCTCTCTAACCTACTAACAGTGCTGTAGAAGATCTATCTAGACACAGTGACCAGAATAGACCAGAGAATGACTGGAGACAAGAATTCCAGCTAAGAGGCTGCACAATAGGTGGCGAGGAGCTGAATCAAAGTAAAAGGACTGGAACTAGAGAAGGGAGGACATTTCAAAGGAAATATCAATGGGATTTAGTGACAGATTCAACAGAGTGAAGAGAATGGGTGGCCCTAGGGCTTTGGTGCCAAATGACTGAGGAAATGGTGACAGTGTTCAGAAACAAATTTGGGACTCAGCTGGGAGAGGGAGAATGAATTTTTGTGGAGATGCGTCCTTGAGGCAGGAGGAAGTGTGGAATGGAAGCGTAAGTGAGAGTCAGCACAGTTCTGTGGTAGATGAAGCCCTGAGAGGGTGTGAGCTCTCCAAGAAGGGCAGCGGAAAGACATAAGCTCAGAATGTTGAAGACTCAGCTTTGGGAAGATTGTGAACTCTGGGTTAGCAGGAGGAAGGAGGAAGAAAAGTCATGGTGACAGAGGAGATGAGGAAAGTAGAAAAGCAAAAATGGGGTCTACCATCAAATCAAGGAAAAGCCTCAAGAGGGACAGGACAGTCATGTTGAACAGGCTACTGACCACCTCCGGCTGTGTGTTCAAATCCTACCTCTGTCACTTGTTCGTTACATGTCATTTCAAAAGTTTTTCTCTCTCAGTTCATCGTTTGTAAAATGCTGATAATATAATCTACCTCATAAGGATATTTTAAGTGAGAATATGTATACAAAATACTTAACACTGTATCTGGCACACATCAGAAGTTAACAGATGTAATTGGTGACTTTCAAGGAAACAATAGAATGATGAGACCAGAAAAAATTGCAAGAGATTAAAGAAGAACTGAACATCGAGAAAGGACAATAAGTAGGTATGGAGACTTTGCATGGGTAGGGATTCCTTGGCCAAAAACGACGAGAGACCACAGAACAGTTGCTAGAGAGGTAATGGAGTGAAGTAGAGGTATTATTTGTCTAGCCTATGGTGAGCAAGGGTAATGATTATTAGTGTTGTCATAGAAACCTATTTCACTAGGGCTGGGCCTTTATTTCATTTACATGAGGCCATCTGAGTCTTCAGAATAGAAATCAAAGAATTGCACCACTCAAAGACCCTGTCAAAACACATGTGAACAGTTAAAGGTTGCAGCCCTTGTGAAAAGCAGTAGGACAGGTCTTCAAAAACTTACAATTAGAATTCCCATCTGATCTTACTTCTGAGTATACTACCCGAAAGAATTAAAAGCAAGACCCAAAGAGATGTTTGTATACCCATGTTCATAGCAGCAATATTCACAGTAGCGAGAAGGTTGAAATAAGCCAGATGTTCAACAACAGATGAATGTATAAACAAAATGTGGTGCATACCTACAATGCAATATTATTCAGCTCTAAAAGGAAAGGAAATGCTGACACAGGCTAGAGCATGGATGAACCCTGAGTACATTATGCTGAGTGAAATAACCCATATAGAAAAGCACAGGTATTTCACAATCCCACTACAGTTTTCCTATGTGTTTCCCTCTCCTTTCCTACTTCTTTTTGATTAACAAGTTGTTTTGTTTTGCTATGATTGTTCCTAATTCCTTTTATCTCCTTTCCTAGTTTGGTGGTGATATTACTTTCATAGTAATTACCCTTGAAATTTTACTGTGCATACTTGATTTTTTGCAAAGTCTAAAATTAATATCTTTATGCTCCTCTTCCTCCAAGTAGAAGAACATAAAGTAAAAGAGAACAGAGTACTAGTAAACTGAGGCCTCTCTAATTATTTGTCTTGGGATTTTCCAACCAGGCTGGTAGGTGGTATAATTTTTTTTTAGATTTTATTTATTTATTTTTAGAGAGAGGGGAAGGGAGGGAGAGAGGGAGAGAAACATCAGTGTGTGGTTGCCTCTTGTGCACCCCCTACTGGGGACCTGGCCTGCAACCCAGGCAGGTGTCCTGATTGGGAAACAAACCAGTGACTCTTTGATTTGCAGGGTCGTGCTCAATCCACTGAGCTGCACAAGCCAGGGTTGGTGGGTGGTATAAATTTAAACCATAGATCTAGTTTGTGGCTACAGATTTGTAGGAGACTATCTTGCCCACCCCCACCCCCAAAAGAGGTAACAGTGGAATCAGATTTCTATGTTACTTCCCCTGCCAACAGGCAGGTATTCTCAGTCCCACCCTTTCACCCTAAGGGCGTGTGAACCCTGGAGGGTCTCAGATTGGAGGGGGACAGTGGTTTGAGAGTCCTTCAGTTCAGCTGTTTCCATTTTGGGGGCCCCAGATCCGGTCTGTTCCCAACTTGCCTGGCCATTTGTCTGAGAGTTCCAAGTTCCTGGCATCCGCACTTGCCCCTCATTTTGTCATTTGCTGACCATTCTGTTTCCACTTTCCTCACTTTATTTGACCAATTGCTCCTTTCCCTCATCTTCTTGCAAATTAACAAGGCAACTTGAAAGGTATTGTTGGCTGGGATTTGTCTACATCTAGGTGTGTTTTGAGGGAGGGCTCTTCAGAATACCTAGACTCTTTCTGTACTAAATGCAGACAAAATCTTTTAACCTGTTGTTTGTGCATAGAGTATGTATGGATTTTCATATTTTGTTCCAACATGTCCTGGAACTTTTTGAGTGAAATGTATGAGTTTTCTCTTTTACAATTAGAATAGATAAGTACCTACAGATGTAAAGAGAGATGTTCATCAAATGACTACTTAATGCTTATTTTTTATTTGTAAATAAACTAATGCCAAATAATAGAGAATTCACAGAATAGATTTTGCCCCACTCTTATTTGGCCAATAAGAGTTGCATGGCATGGAAGATGTGTGTGATATGCTGTGGAGTTAATGAGCTGTTTTGTATGACCCCACTTTGATGTATACAAACAAATATTTACATTGATAACATTCTGGAAAACCATGCCTAATATTTGTGTTGATATCACTAGAAGATTTTTTTGCTTATTTCTTGTTGATCTCTAGTTTTATAATGAAAGAGTATTCTGTATGTTCTTTAATGTCAAAGGAAAGAATTATTTACAACAAAAAGCAAGGATTAGTAAAACCACATTCTACCTTCAGAGCTGTGGAACAAGAGAATGCATCTGTCTGGTGGGGTAGTGAACTCCCCACTTCTGAGAGTGTCAGAGAGGATGGGTACCCTCCTGTCCAGGGTTCCTGTTGTTTTATAATTCAAAGTTTCCCATTTTATTTATTTTTTTCTTTGCCAATAGCCCAACCAATCAATGCCTCAGATGGATAAGCAAATATGCATTCCGCCGGAGCTGCCGGAATTGCTGAAGCAATTTACCAAAGCTGCCCTTCGGACACAGCCACAGGATCTCATCCAGTGGGCTGCTGAGTACGTACTCCTTTCTCACCTCCAGCCCTGGTTTCCACTGGAGGTGGAGAGAGGGGCTGGAGCAGGGGAGGTCTTGGAAGACTGTGAGGAGGTTGTCATCACTGCACCCTGGGGGTTGGGATGGATTAGTGTAATCTTTGACGTTCAACTCTCTCATTTCTTTGATGCTTTAAACTCTATACATAAATCCATCAAACCAAGTGGAGATGAGATGCCCTTAAGCAAACCAGGCTGAGCAATAGGATGCCAGGGCAATAGGCAGAGTGTGCCAGGGCAATCAGTAAGTCAGATTATCACCTCACATCAGGATACGCACACTCCAACCACCCTGCACCCCAGCTCACTGTCCCAGGGGAAAGAAAAGTTCAGAATCCTGGAACTCGGCAGGGCTTTGCCCCATGTACAGCCTGGCCCCCATCTCTGGCATCACCACTAGATGACAGCAGTGCACCTACGGGAGGGTTGGGATCCACTCACAGGGTGAATTAATTGTGGGACTAGTCCAAGCTGGTTCACTCCTTTCATGAGACTCCTTCCTCCATTGCTGTTAAAATGACCTTAATCTCCAACCAGTGACCTTTTGTATTTTGTCATTGGGGAAATTGTTATTCTCTTTCGAGTTTCTTTGATCTGACCTGTCCACACAGTACATATTGCATTCTGGAGAAATGAGGCAAAACACAGTGATAAGGACCGGGGAGCACCTGGCCTGGCTACAAACTGTGCCCCAAATGCAGGTGCCCTCTGTCAGGAGGGACCCCCAGAGGCTGCTCAATGGAAGGAGCTTACACAATGGCTGCTGGCCAGATTGAAACAGCTTTGTAGAGAAAGCCCCTCAGCTTTGAAATCGCTTTTTAGACAAAGTGCCTCCTGGCAACTGGGGGACTTGGACTTGGGGCAGGAGTTGGGAGCTAACCAGAACTCTCAGATGCTTTTCAGGCTGTTTTCACTGTTTGATGGCCTCTGTAGTAGCATTCAAGTAGGAAAGTGGAGTAAGAGAGGCTGTTTATCTGAGCTGGTGGGTTGGGGGAAGGGAGAAGGTGAGGTTGAGGGGATGGATTGTGTGGGTGGTGGGAAAGAGGTGAGGACACCTGGAGAACACACACAATGCACTCAAGAGGAGGCTTCCAGAGGCTCTGGGACACTGTACTCATGTTCCTGGGTTGGGCCATGAAGAGGCTTTTTATAAATGGAATGAAAATAAGCCAGTGATTGCTCATGAAAAGAGACAGAGATGGGGTTGCTTTACTGTAATGAGGCCTGTTTAGTTCTGCATTCTAAATTTTATACATTATCTCTAAGCTTGAACTTCAGTGTCAATAGAGCAATTTCTTTTGGCATCTCAGGCACACTGTTTTATACGATACAGTAGTTAAAGACCTCATTTTGTTGTTCTTGTGGTGCTATTTTACACCAAGAAAAATGGCATTTCTTGGTATTGTCCTTGACATTTATGTAAGAGAACACTCCATTCTTATAGCTTGCTTGCTCCCATATTATATCGTTTGCTGTAAATTATTTTGGCTATCCATGAAGAGTTAGTTTGTAGTTCAACTGCAGAGAAAAAGCAGATCATGACCTAACAGCACTCTCCATCCATTCAAATATTGAAAAGCTCTTAGCAGATGGTTTCATGTGACCAGAGACCTGCAGCAGTTTAGAGCCTAGAACTCCACAAAGTATTTTCAAGACAAACTATATGAGGTCTGTCTGGGAAGAGTCCAGCCACTTTAATAGAATGAGAACTGTTAACGTGACATCCATGTAACCTGACAGCCAAGGAGAGTGAACTAGAATGCGCATGCGTGAACAATGATGACTTTACTGTACGAATAAGTGGGGGGTGGTAGACCTTGTTGGGTGAGCATGTGTACTGTGTGGCTGTCACATTCAAAATGAGTGAGTATAGCAATGAATCTGCATCAAATTTTGCATTAACTTTGAACATTATTCCGCGGAAGCTATTTGGATGATTCAGAAGGCCATAGTTATGGGGAACGGGTGACTTGCAGCTTCATCATGACAATGTGCCCACTCATGCATCATGCTTCATGCAGAGTTTTTTGGTGAAACATCAAATCAGCCAGGCAACTCAGCCCCACTACAGCCCAGATTTGGCACCTTGCGACTTCCAGATTTTCCCAAAACTATAATCACCTTTGAGACGGAAGAGATTTCAGACTGTCGATGAGACTCGAAAACATGACGGTGCAGCCGGTGCTGTCTGGGAAAACTGTGTGAGGTCCCAAGGTGCCTACTTTGAGGGGGACTGAGATGTCATTGTCCTGTGTACAGTGTTTTTTGTATCTTCTTCAATAAATGTCTCTATTTTCAATATTACATGGCTGGATACTTTCTGGACAGACCTTCTGTATGTAATTCCTCACAAACAAGAATTTCCTCGCATATGTGCTGTAAATGAAGAAGCTTTTTTTCTTGTAGTTATTTTGGAGCTCTGACCCGTGGAGACATTCCTCCAGTGAGAGATGGGTCTCAGCCAGTAGCCTCATCTAACTTTGCAGAGCTTACACCTGAGCTGTTGAAGATCCTGCATTCTAGGGTAAGGGTCTTACTGCAGCATTGAGCAGAAATGCGGGTACAACGTCGAGGCCACCAGGCACAGACAAAAGCCCACCACCTCCCTGAAAAGCCAGCTGGCCACTTAGGATCATCCTAAAGTTCACTAAACAATGCACTGCAAATACCTCTCCCCTGATGGAAATAGGAATGATACTGAAATGGGCAGTAAGCTGAGCTACCAGTGGGGTCACCCCAGATTTTTCTGTGGTGAGCAGAATGTCCAGGGGCTCCAAGAAATGCTAATCCCTTCTGTCCAGAAAGTGTTTTTGCAAGTGCACATCCCTTGACAGTGTCTCCCTTACTGTGATCAAGATCAAGATCACCAGATGAGGACACTCACAGTTTGGGGAGGGACATATTGCAGTTCCCTGGTTATTCCAGGTGGGGATGGAGAGAGCCTAATTTTCAGGATAATTCTGGCTCTTTTCATTGCCACATCATCCTGGGGGCTGCCTGCAGAATGGATGAGGAAAGATGGATTAGCACCATGAGACCCCGCTTTAGAACAGAGCAGTTCGGGGTGACTCAGGTCTGACTTAGCCAGAGGCTTAGCATTTCACTAGAATCAGAGGGCCTGGGAAAGGTAGTAATGCTTCACTGGGGCACCTGTGCCCTTACTGCCTTGTGGGCCAACAGCTGGCCACTTGTTCCCTTTTCCTCTTAACCACCAGAACCTTGAGCAGTGGACGTGGCAGAGATCCAAGGTAGCAGGGGCCAAGCAACATGAAGCATCCAGACATAGAGCCATGTTGTTCCTGGGGAAGGGTGAGGGGTGTGTGTGAGGTCTACCACAAGGAACTGAATGAAGTCTAGAGGCAAGAGGTTTAATGCCTAGTTCTAGTGTCACCACTAATTTTGGTCCTGAACAGTCCTCTGCCCCTTGATTTCATTTCAGGCTGCCCTGTCTGCCTTACAGGAATGACCTAGGAATGAAGCAGCAGATAATAAAAGCATCAGAAAAAATATACTATAAATGTACATTGTTCTCACAGTTCTGACATCTGAAGTTAAAATGATTAAGTTATATCTTAGCATATTCTTCATTGGCTGAATATTTCTCTACCCCTTCAAAGATAGCTGCCAATCAGAGCCCCCTTTTATCCCCTGACACCCCCATCTCTTTCTAGATTCTGGGAGAACACAGGGCCTTTCCTGGGCAGGCACTGCTCAGGGTGTGCTTTTATCCTGTCACTCATTCTCTGCCTTGTGTCTGTCTACTACCCTGCAGGTTGCTGGCAGGCTGATTATCCATGTGAATGAGCTGGGCCAGATGTGGAAGGTGCTGAGTCTCCCACCCGAGCTGTTAAATAGTGTGATAAATGTGGGCCGCTTCACGGAGGAGATTGAGTGGCTAAAGTTTTTAGCCCTTGCTTGCAGCGCTCTTGGTGTTGTAAGTTAGCTTTAATGCTTCTTGTCCTTAAGGGGAAGTCTCTCTCGCCAGGCCTGGAAGGGCAGGACATCTATGTACACTGTCAACCCTCCAGGGCTCTGCCTCTTCTTACCCACTCCTTCTCCTGTCTGAATCAGTTTCTCAGCTCATCAGTCAGAAGCCAGGGTGAGGAGGAAAGAGAAAAGGAAGCTGTCATCAGGCTCTGGGGAGAGGTTGACTAAAATGTGGCCTTTGGATTATTTATGATTTGCAATCATTGCACTTGAATTGATTTCCATCTCCACTTTACTCCCTCCATTCATGTTCCCTGAGATGACTGAGACCCAGCTGTGGAATAAGATTTGCTTATACCTGGGTTCCAGATACCTAGAAGATATACCCATGGGAGGATTTCAAAACAGAGTTGCAGCTTTATATAAAACTACTAGATAAGCATAACTGGAAAAACATCAGAGATAAGAGAGCCAGAAAGGAGAAAGGAGGCTGCGTCTAGACTTACAGTCATGAGATCATCACGGAAGCATCATAGTACGCTCATACAGATGTATGCCTTTTCCACATCCGACTGGGTTTACAGTTGGAAGAGTCATCTTACTGTTTTAAAGAAAGAGATACTTCTATAACTTAAATGAGAATTCATCAGAAACATGATTTTTTAAAAATCTCTGAAATACATACAAGTTTAAAATTTAATGGGAAAATTATCGCCTCTGCCAAAACCAAATGGTATGAAAAGGTATAGTTTGAATCGCTCAGCATATTTAATCCTGATCTTATTCTTTCTTCTCAAATATGCTTGAAATGCACATTTGAGCTTCTGGTTTCTGGGAAAATGGGTTTCCCCTGAAACTTTTCTCATATTCATTTCTGTAGAGAAGAGGAGAGGCAGGCCAGTTGTGGGGGGTTTTGGTCTCTGCTGTTCTCTATGGCAACATTATATAACAAACAAAGACTCTCCTCCAGAGAGAGGAGGGAAGTGCAGCAGAGGGCAGGTAAGTTGCCCTTCGGCATCATCACACTTCTGTGGAAATAGCCCCAGGGACTGGGAATCACAGAAGGGAAAATACAAAATGGACAGTTTCACCAAAGTTTCATAGGATCACAAATTTATACCACATTCAGAGATATCAGGAGGGCGAGGGGGGAATTATTTTTGTTTTATCTGTAGTTAATTCTGATTTTCCTGATCTACCCCACCCACAAAGAGTGAAGTAAGAAAATAAGTAGATTCAATCCAATACGAAAATTTTTGCCTGATGCAGTTACTGAAACAGCTCTAAGGTAAATTGTCCAGTCTTTCAGGTGTCTCCTCACTGCCCCTCTCTTTAGATGGCAGCTGAGAATGGGCAGTTAGTAGTCATGGGATGTAA
This sequence comes from Artibeus jamaicensis, assembly GCF_021234435.1. NCBI lineage: Eukaryota > Metazoa > Chordata > Mammalia > Chiroptera > Phyllostomidae > Artibeus > Artibeus jamaicensis. Next base: position 18,299 of record NW_026521451.1, read on the forward strand.
AGTTCAGCACAGGGAATAGAGTCAAGAATATTGTGATAACTATGCATGGTGTCAGGTAGGGTATTACACTTATCAGGGGATCACTCCCTAAGTTATACAAGTATCTAACCTCTATGTTGTACACCTGAAACTAATATAATATTGAATGTCAGCCATAATTGAAAAAAAATTTAACCAATTGACTAAAAAAATGATGGCATCTGAGTGTATTAGGATGTTAGGATGTTAGGAAAGGGGTGACTCTAGGACCTTAGAACACCCAAGTGAAGGGTTTCCCGCATCCTGTGGTCCTCTCTCATACCTGTGATCTGCCCGGAAGTACATGCTCCTCTGTTTGCAGCTTATGTCTTTGGTCTCTCTTTCCTGTGGTACAATAGTCCCCACTGGCTCATTGTCACTGGTGCTCAGGGCTCCTTGACTGTCTTCCAGATGTCCCTCCTCTGTTCCCTGGCTTCAGTGGTCACTTCACAGCCCCTCAACCACCTTGGGAGATGTCTGCATTTCCTCCTTGTCCACATACCTCACAGTGACTAAGAGTGACTTTGGAAAGCCACACTCCACCCTCCCTCTGCTGAGCCCACTGTGCAGCTGCAAGGTTTACTCTGATGTGGCCGCCTCCCAGGCTGAGGAGGGGAGGCCACAAAATGAGTTGTATCTTTCTACCTCCCTGCTCAAATGATGAGGTCAAGTTAGATATCCCATGAAGTTCTTTTGTCTCTAACATTCTGTACTTCTATCCCCCCTTCTCTGCTTCCACTGAGACACCTTCAGGCCTGGCTCTGGATGAGGATGGATCCCCTCCAATTCTGAGAGGTCCAGAGGAGGATGACTTTGCCCCTCATCCTTTGGATGTCAAAGAACACCCAGAAGTGAAGTCAGCCTGAAGGTCTAGTCTGTAAATAAAGGGTGCTGTGGGAATTCAGGAACCAATACTGTTATTCCCATGTGTGACATGTTAGAATGCTCTAGGGAACTTAAATGTGAGAGAGGTCAGGATGCTGCAAGCTACAGGACGGCTTGCATTCTAGTTAGTCCATATATCTCTAGAGGCAAGCCCACAAATCCTTCCTGTCTTTGCCAACTCACCAGCCAGCCATGATCGCTTCCCTTTCAGCACACCCTTCTTCTGGAAGAGCCTTCAGCACCTCCTGTTCCACTGAGACCAATTATATACAGAGATATATATATATATATATATATATAATTGTGTTCACTGGAAACAATAACATAATTTATTAGCAAAGAATTCACTTTCTGAGCCTTTCCCCTCTAATTTTGAAAATGAGGC
>NW_026521452.1:0-42485 GCF_021234435.1 Artibeus jamaicensis
AACTTAGTGAGAACCTCAAAAGCATAAAAAAGATTCAGTCAGCAATGAAGGATTCACTAATTGAAATAAATAACAATTTACAGGGAAACAACAGTCGAGTGGATGAAGCTGAGAATCGAATCAATGATTTGTAACATAAAGAAGCAAAAAACAACTAATCAGAACAAGAAGAAAAAAAGACAATAGTATAAACAGCCTCTGGAACAACTTCAGGAGGTCCAGATTCACATCTTAGGGTTACCAGAAGGAGAAGAGAAAGAGCAAGAAAATGGAAATCTATTGGAAAAAACAATGAAAAAATCTTCCCTAATTTGATGAAGGAAATAGGCATGATGGATACAAAGAGGCCCATTCCAAGACATATCATAATTAAAGTGCCAAAGGTTACAGATAAAGAGGGAATCTTAAAAGCAACAAGAGAAAAGCAGCAAGATAAAACCAGTTAGTTATCTACAGGGGAGTTCCCATAACACTGGGAGCTGATTTTTCAAAGGAAACTTTGCAGGCTAGAAGGGATTGGCAAAAATATTCCAGGTCATGAATAGCAGGGACCTGCAGACAAGGTTGCTCTACTCAGCAAAGGGATCATTTAGAATCAAAGGGTAGATAAAGAGCTTTCCAGACAAGAAAAAGCTAGAGTTCACCATCACCGAACCATTATTATCTCAAATGTTAAAGGAACTTATTTAAGAAAAAGAAGGAGACCAAAACTATGAAAAATACAATGGCAAAAAAATACATATCTATCCACAATTGAATCTAAAAACAAACTAAGCAAACAAGAGGAACAGACACAGAATCATGGATAAAGAGAGCATTTTGATGGTTGCCAGATGGGAAGTGGTGTGGGGGAATGGGTGAAGAGGTGAGGGGATTAAAAAGTACAAATAAATAGTTACAGAAGAGCCATGGGGATGTAGAGTACAGTAGAGGAAATAGAGTAGCCAAGGAACTTATACGCATGACCCATGGACATGAACATTGGTGGGGGGACTGCCTGAGGGAGCAGGGGGTACTGGGAAAAGGGGCAAAAGAGGGAAAAAAACAGGACAATGTAATAACATAATCAATACAATACAGTTTACCAAAAAAGTAACCAAGGTCAATGTAAATATCTCCCAAATCTTCACCCACTCTTGTTCATTTTACCTTCTGTACAGAAGCACATCTGTCTTCTTTATCCTTCCTCATCCCACCCTTCACTCTAAGCCACCAACATGTTCCCTGCACAATATGGTGACATTCTATGAATCCGAACATGGTAGGAAACAGAAGACACCCTCAGCTGACATTATAAAGATAATTAAAAAGTTAGCAGGGATGTAGATGAGTAAACCAACAAGGAGTGTTAAAGTCCTTAGAGACAAACAAACTATCCTTTCATGATTTAAAGACGAAACAAAAGAAAATAAAACCCAGCACACTAAGATTAGAAGGAAACTACTTCAGCATAAGAAAAGCCATCTAAACACCACAGTGAACATCATACTCACTGGTGATAAAAAACTTTTCATCAAAGATCAGGAACAAGGTAACAAGGCCTACTTTGCCACTTCTATTCAACACAGTACTTGGAAGTTACAGCCAAACCAATTGACCAAGAAAAAGAGTCCAAAGGCCTATGGACCAAAAGAATAGATAGAGAGCCCAGAAATAAACCCTTACATATATGGTCAAATGATTTTTGACAAGAGGCCAATACCATTAAATAATGAAAGGACAGTCTTTTCAACAAATTGGAAAGAAAGAAGTAATATTATTTTTCTCCACGGATTACATAATCTTATAGGTAGAAAACACGAAACATTTCAACAAAAAATGTTAGACTAATGAATGAATTTAACAAATTAGCAAAACAAATTCAACACACAAAAATTTGTTGTATTTCTATACAACTAAACATGAACAATTCAAAAAGGAAATTAAGAAAACTATTCTATTTACAATGGCACTAAAAAAATACTTAGGAATTAACCAAGGAGGCGAAAGACTTGTACATTAATGATGAAAGAAATTAAACATAAACAAATGCAAGCACATCCCATGTTCATTGACTGCAATACTTAATATTAAAATGTCAATGTTATTCAAAGTATTTACAATTCAATCTCTATTGCATTCACAGCAACAGTTTGGCAGAGACAGAAAAACTCATCCTGAAATTCATATGCCATCTCAAGAACCCTAAATAGCCAAAGCAATCTTTAAAAAGAATAACAAAGCTGGAGGATTCACACTTCCTTCTATTTCAGACTTACTACAAAGCTACTGTAACAAAAACAGTACTGGCATAAAAGCAGACATATGGACCAGCAGAATAGATAGAGAGCCAGGAAATAAAACCTTACGTATACGATCAAATGATTTCTGACAAGAGGCCAATACCAGTCTTCTCAACAAATGATACTTGGAAAATGGATATCCACATACAAAAGAATAAAGTTGGACTCTTACCTAACACCCTACGCAAAAATTAACTAAAGTGGATTAAAGACCTAAATGTGAGACTTAAAATTATAAAAATCTTAGAAGGAAAATAGAGCAAAGCTTCATGACATTAAATTTTCCAAGTATTACTTGGATATGACACTAAAGATGCAGCCAACAAAAGGCACAGTGGACAAGTTGGAAGCTTCATGAAAATAAAAAACTGTTTTTTAAAAGACGCAAAACGCAATATACATCAAAAGACAATATCAACAGAGTAAAAAGGTAACCGATCCTGTTGATTCTGAGAAAATATCTGCAAATCATACATCTAAGAGATTAATATCCAGAACATGTAGAGAACTCCTAAAACTCCATGACAAAAATACAAACCCAATTAAAAGTGGGAAAAGGACTTGGTAGATACTTCTTCAAAGAAATGGCCAATGAGCGTGTGGAATGATGCTCAACATCACTAATCATCAGGGAAAAAAATGAAATATACAATGAAATACCACCTCATACTTGTTAGGATGGCTACTATTTAAAAAAAACAACAGAAAATAAGAAGTGTTAATGAGAATGAGGAGAAATTGGAACTCTTGTGCACTGCTGATGGGAACATAAAGTGGTGCAGCCACTGTGAAAAAGCATATGATGGTTCCTCAAAAATTAAAAACAGAATTACCATATGATGTAGCAATTCTGGCCTCATAACCAAAAGAATTGAAGCAGGGTCTGGAAGACATATTGGTGTACCATGTTGATAGTGATAATAGTCACAACAGCTAAAATGTGGAAGCAACCCAAGTGTACATCAACAGATATATGGATAAACAAAATGTGGTATACACATGCAATAGAATATGACTTAGCCTTAAAAAAGAGGGAAATTTTCACACATGCTACATCATGTATGAAACTTGAAGACAAGTGAAATAAGCCAGTCACAAAAGGACGTATACCGTAAATTCCCACTTATCTGAGGTATTTGGAGTAGTCAAAATCATAAAGACAGAAAATAGAATCATGGTTGTTCAGGTGCTGAGGATTAGGGTGGGGTGGAATGGGAATTATTATTAAATGGGTATAGAGTTCATTTTACAAGAATGAAAGAGTTTTGGCGATGGATGGTAGTGACAATTGCACAACATTATGAATGTATTTAATACCATGGAATTGTACTTAAAAATTGTTCAGATGGTACATTTTGTGTGGTAATTGTATGTTATGTTACGTATTTAACCACAGTAAAAAAGTTGGGGGGGACACAAAACAAAAGAAAACAAACAAAAACAGAAGCTATTAGTTTAAAAACAAAAGAGGAAAAAACCCAACAAACAAAAATGTAAGTTGGGGACATAAAATTCTAGAGTAGGGAAATAGAACACCCGGCAGCCATTTTGTAATTGTAGATTAGCAAGAAACAACGTTGATGAACTGATGACAGAAAACCTTCATGTTATAGTTATATGGATCATATTGTGTTGCTGCAATATACTTATGTATGCACACACAATTGGGAAAAGTCTAGAAGGGAATGCAGCGAACTGGGTAGCGGGATTACATGGGGGATTTTTATTTCTTGAACACATAGGAGAGAGATGAAGAAGAGAGAGGTTTCACAGTCTAATCTAATTCAAAACTAAATTTACTAAATACCCAGATTCCCCAAATCACTATGAGAGTGCAATACATTAGTGGACAGCTTTAATTTCTAAGGTTTTGTTTTAATTGCAATTGGTTTGCAATTAAACTTGCATTGACTTTCAAGAGGCTGTTCTTTTTTCCTAATTAGAAAAATGAAATCAATTGATTTAAAATATTAACCCCAAATCAATACCTTAAAACCAAGGACTAATTTCCATTAAAATTCGTGCAGCGTGCCATGGTAAGAATACTGTGTCGTTCTTTCACAGTAATTACCTAGGCTGAAGGGTAGACAACTATGCAAGGAAGTAAAACCAGATCCCAACTTTCAGGTGATGAGCACCATTCTGAGATCAAGGGCCACAGTGACCAATTTTGAATTTGCCATTAGAATTATTCAGAGATAGCGAGACCAAGGACTAATTTTTATTGACTATTTGAAAATCATTCAAAATGTCACAGAAGACACCTAACAAAAAGCAAAGAGCCGAAACCCAAAAAGCCCAGCGCATTTCTTTCTCAAACCCATCCGCCCTCTACCCGCTTCCCTTTCTCTGGACCTCGCGAGTCCTTGGGGGCGCCAATCCTCCACCAGTTGCACGATCCGGTAGTTCTTTGCGTGGCCCTGCGCCAGGAATCCTCGAGAAGCCTCCGCTTGTTCCGCCAGGTCCCGGAATCTGACCTCGAGCCTCCAACCCCTCTTGCGCCCCGCCCCTCTTGGCCCCTCCCCAGCCCCACCCCATTCGCGTTCTTCGGCCATCTCCCAACCTCAGGCCAGTTTGATTGGCCGGGAGCCGGGCAGGTCTATTGCGCAGGCCCAGTGCGCCCGGTTGGGACTAGAGGAGAGGCGTCTGCCGCGGGCTGCAAACCAAGAAGCGCGGCTTTTCGGCGGCTCCTTCTGGAAGCCTAAGCCCGGAAAGCGGGCCAGGGGCGGCCGGTAGTCCATGGTGGTTAATTCCTTTTACCTTGCGGTGTTGCTTCCTTCGTTCTGGGCTTCTCAGACTGCGAGAGATGGTTAGGTCCGGATCTCGACCGGGCCAGGTGAGGGCTGTGGATCTGAGGCGTCCACTGTGGGAATGGAGGGGGTTCTCAGGCCGGGAGAGGTGGAAAACCGAAAGAAAACAAAAGTGCGACCGCGTTATAAATGCTGGTTAGGAGAAGTAGCGATGACACCTAAACCTAACATCCGCTCTGTGTGTAGCTGTACACTCTGTTTTACTCATTGTAGACCTCCTCCTTAATCAAGGACCTTTTATTTTTGTGCTTCCCTGTTTCCTGCCTCATGACTGGCAGTTGCTCTGTTAGATGAACTGTAAATGATTGTCGAGTCGTTTGTGAGCTGGCTTAGCACAATGTCTGATTTAAGGGTTAGTACCATTCTCACATTTTCTGAAGATTGAGTGACAGCTTCAAAATTCAAGTACGTGTACCCATTGATGGCAATATTAGTTTTGTCCTTTAAAAACAAAACAAAAAAATCTGTCTTTGAACTTAATCGCATCTAAATTCATCCATGTTGGTTATTTATATAATGTTTGGTGACACCCTATGTAATCCTATTAATTAGGAACATCTCCAGTACTATAGCTAGCCACTGTGACCACTGTCATTTTACTTTGATATTAAAAGGCAAATTAGGAACATCCAACAATATAGAGAAATAAATCTTCACATTCATCTACCTCATTCCTCTTCCCTACGGTAATGTACCTCAGTCAGATAGGTGTATGTCTTTTGTATGTTTTTTTGTTTTTTTTTTTTTTAAGATTTTATTTATTTATCTTACTAGCTACACCAGCCAGGGCTCTTTTGTATGTTTTTTAAAAATCTCTTAGTAAAGATATTGCACAAAATTTCCGGGTGCCTTTCTCAGACTACTGGGGAGGGATAATGGAACTGGAAGATACACATACAAGTTCTAAACAGTATCCCCCTCTACCTCTCTCTTGTCTCCAGCCTTCAGTGATTTTGAAATGTATCTTTATAATTTTTTTAGATTTTACTGTAACACATATTATAAAACTATTAAAATGTGGGGAAATCAATATATTTTCAGTAAAGAAGTACTAAATCTTCTAATAGCTTTTAAGAGCTGACAGTTATTTAAATGAGCATATTTTTATAACTAGCCAAGAACCTTGCATGTCTCATGAAGTTATCTAAGCATTGAAAATCAGTGTATTCAGCTGTCCCCCATGTAACCCAAACACAAAAATATAGTCACTTTGTAGCTGTTTTAAAATTTTGATATATTCTCATTTCTTAATTACAGAGATTTTTAATTTTGGAGACAGTGATGAGTCACATTTTGTTCGTACATCAGAAGCTGACTCGTCGACATTAATTTCCAGACTAAGCTGTTATTGTCATCATCCCTTCCTTTCTTGATCACCGATTTTCCCCTACAGCAAAGAGAACATTTTTATTTAAGTCCTGAAAGAAACCTCACCATAACTATGTATTCCTTTTCCAAAAGTAAATAAAAATAAAAATTTCAAAATTTCCTGATTCAATCAGCATGCAATTCCGATTGAATCAATAAGTGGGTCACTATTCATTTTAGTAGTCCTTTAAAGATGTTCCTATAGCATTTTTTCCTTTTAATAATAGTTCATTATCTTCTTGGAAGAAGTATGAGAGAAAGTGGCAGGAGCCATAGCCATTTGAAAAGCAGTCAGAACTCAAAACAGATGTTATTTCTGTATTTTTAGAGAGAAGGGAAAGGAGTGAGAAAGAGAGGGAGAGAAACATCAGTCTGTGGTTGCCTCTCGCACACCCCTCACCAGGGACCTGGACCATAACCCAGGCATGTGTCCTGACTGGGAATTGAACTAGTGACCCTTTGGTTTGCAGGCTGGCACTCAATCCACTGAGCTACACCAGCCAGGGATAATACCTTTTAAAAAAAATTAGAAATGATCGATAAAGTAGTGAGTACCATTTTCAAATTAGCTCCTAAAACAACTCTAAAATGTTTTAAGGAATAGAAATACACAAAAACCATTGATATGTTCCATGATCACAACATTAAAAGTATTTTGAGATTAAGTTCTGCTCATTTAAGAAGCCAATCATTTGAGTTGATAGTCATATCTTTAAAAACATGCTTGTTTATTTTAAATGGCTTTAGTATATTCTTTTGTTTCACAAAATACACCTAAATAGTGAAGTACAAATAAGTGAGTCTCTACTTCCTAGCTGAGGCAATTGAGGGCTTATTTATTTATTTATTTTTACAGAACAGGGGAAAAGAGGGAGAAAGAGAAAGATCAGTGTATGGTTGTCTGTTGTGTGCCCCCTACTGGGGACGTGGCCCACAACCTAGGCACGTGCCCTGACCTCTCTTTGCCATGGCTTCCTCATCTGTAAGTGAGAATAACAAAATACCTATTTTATAAAGCTCTTGTGAGAATTTAAAGAGATGACCCATATAAATGTTATTAATACTCTGGTGCATAAAAACCATCTAAAAATGGTAGAAATAGTATTGGCTATGATTATTATTATTTATTCCTGGTTTTGATTATGAAAAACTAATGCTATTATTATAGGATAATTCAATTCAGAAACAAAAACAATATTATTAGAATTTAAACCCTGCAACCCTACAATATATATCATAGTATCCTGGGTCTAATGATTGTTAGATAAATTATCCTAAGCAAGAAATCTCATTGGGTGTCATGTTTTTGCAGGCTCCGGATCCATGAATTTAACCTGTTTTACAACTAGGAATCCTATTTGATTGTTTCCCAGTTTCTGGACAATGTGTGTGCAGGTTCCAGGTCCCATGTGGTACAACGTCTGTAGCTCATGCAATGTGACGCCCTCTCAGGGCACGCTCACACACAGGCTGCAGAAGCACCTGAAAGTTTGCTTCAGTTGTCTGCAAAGCACACTGATAGATAGATAGTGGCGCAGTGGCCTTGGTAGTCATCACTGGAACATTCAAATTTAAGGTGTTATTGATAATATGTAAGTGATTTCTGTATTTCAGGGTTACATCCCTGCTTAGATCTTTCCTAAAGAAATTAAGACCATAATCCCAATATAAGTTGTGACAGTCAAAAGAAATTGGAATCTTTTTCTAAGTCTGAGTGTGATGGGGCTACTGGTGCTCACACCTAATGGGTTCTCCTCTCCTGTATGGAAATATGGGGCAAATTTATGTCCCACATGTTTCTGTTAGGCAGGGCCATGTGCCTCTTTTTAGCCTACAAAATATAAGAAGTAAGACTGTCACTTCTGGGCTGGGGCATGTAAAAGTCAGCGTGCTGTATCCATGTTCTCTTCTTCCTGGAAAACACTGAGACAACGGCCTTATGAGGGGAAACTAAGTCCTAAGTCGCAGGATGAAGGAGATGCATGTTGGTCTTGGTGAGGGAGAATAAACTTCTGCTGTGTTATGCCAGAGTTTTGGACTCTGTCACTGCAGCATAGCCTAGACTAGCCTGATAAATACCCTGAGGTATCAATACTTCATTTCCCTCTTTATACACTACCAGTCAAGTGGCAACAGAGGTAAAAGAGGTGGGAGGAAGGATGTCCGAGTGGGCAGCAATAGTGGAAATGTCAGAGGATGCTAACAATGTATGGGAAATGGGGGACACAAAGCACAAACACAGTAACACAGTAAACCTAGTCTTCTTATGGAGCCCTGGACGTCTCATTTGGCACCTTTGTTCTGACCGTGGAACATCTCCGCATAGACACAAAAATATTCAGAGCAGTTCTTACCTACATAACCGAGCATTTTCACTCCTTAGTGGTTGCGTGGCCAGTGCTATTTCAACTTGAATGTTTGTGTTGCCACTTGCTGCTGGAAACAGAGATACACATGCCTCCAATTCTGTAATCAGTCTCTGAATTTCTGAATCCTCTACAAAAGGCAAAAGAAATAAGTAAAACCACAATGTAAGTTGTTTTGGGATAAGATTATTCATGTGTATTAGTGAAAAAAAATTTTCAGATATGTACATATTCGCTATAAATAAACCCACTTATTTCTAAATTTAATACACAAACCCTGTTTTCCTTTTTCCTGCTGCCTGTGTATTCAGAAAAATTCTAAAGAAATTAAATTCAGACAACTAAAGATTCATCTTAAATCTCAGCATTATTAAGTTAGTGATTTTTCTCAGTGTGTCCACCTATCCCCTAGTTCACATTATCAAAGGACTACTGGATAGCTAGTTCCCTGTAATTGCTGACAGTATTCACATTTATGAGTTTTTGATTCTGTTGTAAATAATTTACTTTAAGTGATCCAATGTGGCACAATATCAAGGGAGGGTTTCTCTTAAGATAAAGTGTTATTACTTAATTTTATAAAGGAGATCTAACAACACCAGCCACTCCTCATTTGATGTACCCTCAGAAGCAGTACCCGTCTTTCAGTAATTGGGGGAAGTGGATGGTTTTGGAGGTGGCAAACACATGTCGGATGTAGAATTTAGATCTTTTGTCCTTTTATTTTTCTCCTCTCACTTCCTTTCAAGTACTTTATATGCTGAAAACATTTAATAATTATAATATTAACTGATACCCAAAAGAGGTAGGAAGTATATTCTAAGTAACAAGACATAACTCCATGGGTATTTTAGCACCCGATGAAAACTATAAGTAAAGAGTAAGCAACAATGTGCAACTACTAAGCAGCCCTCTACCAATCCTTTGTACAGCGGTTTTGCTCATAAGTGTTGGAGGCAGTGACCTGGGCTCCCCTACTTTCTAGTGTTATAACTGTAGTCAAATTACTTAACTCTTGCAGCCTAAATTTCTTCCTGGTTAAACGGAAATAACAGTACCTCATAGGGTTGCTAAGAGGAGTGAATGAGAAACTGTTCTCCAAGCCTAGGTTTCCTCATCTGTAAAATGGGAGCAATAACAGTACCTCATAGGGTTGCTGTGAGGATTAAATGAGATGATTCACATAAAACACTTAGCACAGTGCCACGCATATGGTAAATGTTCAATAAGTGATAGCTAATATTGTTACAATTATTGTGGTTACCATGATTAACTCTTTGCTTGAGGGGACAGTGATAAATTGAAGGTCTGAAAACAGATTTTAATGTATCAAACCTTTGGAATATATTCCTATAAATGCACTTAAAAACTGATATTTTGTCTGTCAGTCTGCAAATATTCAATCAGTGCTTCCCCAATCAACTACCATGCTTTCTAAGATGACAAATCTCTAACTCACTCTAAGAAAAAGTCATTATTTAGAAAACACATACATAATGCAAGCAAATGAACACAACCTGGCTCAAATAGCTCATAACTTCACCTAAGACATTTTTCTTGATTCAATCAAAAAATCCCACAAGTACAATGAAAAGGGCATAAAAAGTTTTGGGTTACTTCTCACAGTGAGATTTGCTGGAATAGTAGAAAACATTAGAATAGGTGGTTAATAAAAAAATGATGGGAAGAAAATCTCTGCATCTTCTTAAAATAAACTTGAGTCTCTTCCAGGGAGTTAATCATCTTTAGGGATCCTCTAACCCCTACAGGTTTATCCCTGCAAATTCTTTTTGGTTGAATCTTCTCAAGATCCCTTTTGACCAAGTAGAATGAACACACACTTGCAAATAAGACTGTTTGATACTCCCTAGTACATTTCAAATCCACAGTAGAGAAGTCAAAATCTAAAAAATAATAAAGCTAGCAGAACTCATTTCCTTATTAGCTGGAAACATATTTCTATGGAGAATACCACAAACTCTGTGATGATTATTCTAAATTTAAATGATGACTAAATAATATGGCATTGCTGTACAGTATTAACACCACACTACAGAAAATTATAAGGTACATATCTACCTTGTTCTGCTACCAGGGCTTTTAGCTCTCCCAACAAATACTTAATAATTCTAACTTTTTCAGCACTCTGGTTCCCATTTTTTGCTTCCTGGACACCCTTTATTCTTGAATCTCGCACATGTATGTTTAAATCCTTTCCTTCACTTGTAACCTCTCCAGTTTGTTCTTTGACACATTTTTCTTCATTAGTGGCCAAGACAGCTGACTGTGATAGAGCGGGACTTCGGTGTGTCTGACTGTCCGGATATGAATGCAACAGATTCATATATGTTTGGAAACACTGTAATAGGTCTGGTTCCTTAGAAACTTCTTGTTGTGACAGAATTCCATTGGCAAGGTCCAGCTGCTGAAATGCTGGAATAGCTGCTTTGTCAGATTTGGGCAGGCTACACTGAACTCCAAGACTAGTACTAAAGGTATTCCTTAGAATATCACTACAGTTCACAGAAACTGTATTATGTTGTGATGCAGACAGGTTGTCATCATCAGTCTGAACTTCCTAAAGAAAAGAAAAAAACAAGTTAACCCTTCAAAAATGTGAGCACTGGCATTAATTATAATAAATTAAAATCAGAAATATTAGAAAATGACTTCTGCAGGATGGAGTTATAAATTACCAGTAAGTAACCTGGGTTTCCCCTTAGCACAATATTATAGCTGTTAAAAAGTTAGTTTATTCTGCAATATAGGAATATTATATATTATATATAAAGCCACACCTAAAATAATATTGTTTAGAAATACCACTCATGGTTTAAAGAAAAAGGCATAAAAAATTAGCCCACTTAGGGACTAAAACAAACTTCTGCTTTGGGAAATTTAATTGTAAGAAAGCAAGCTCAAACACACAAAAAGATTTCACACAGACTCACAGAAATGTTACAGTAGTAAAAGCTGACTGCTGCTTAAATGTCTGCCAGGGGGGAGTAGGGGAGTAGTCACACAGATGCGGTATATCCACTAAGTAGAGTATAATCAACTTAACTAAATATTTACAGACTGTAGATAAATATGAAAACATGTTTGCAATAAAAAGTTAAAAAAATCAGAATATGAAACAGTACAAAGTTTAATTATGACTATACTTTTTTTAAAAAGCAAACTTAGCTCTGGCTGGTGTAGCTCAGTAGGGCTGAGCGCAGGCTCCAAACCAAAGGGTTGCCGGTTTGACTCCCAGTCAGGGCACAGGCCTGGGCTGTGGGCCAGGTCCCCAATGGGGGCACACGTGAGAGGCAACCACACATTGATGTTTCTCTCCCTCTCTTCCCTTCTTTCTAAAAATAAATAAAGTCTAAAAATGAATACATAAATAAAAAAGCAAACTTAGATAAAAACCAGAGAACAAAATCTACACACAGAGAATTAAATGATTGGAAAGTTCTCTATCAATGTTAACAGCAATTGTGTTTGGTTGGTTGGTACGAGTGACTTCTTTTTTCTATTAAACTCTTCTCCCTTTTTCCTCTCACCATTGTCTTTAATAAATAGGTAAAACAACTTGGGTAATGAAATAACTGGGAAAAATAATTGGTCTTTATACATCCTAGGACATTAAGATATAATCAGTAACTTCAATTCACTCTCTTGGAGATGACAATTTCTAAAAGCTACTTGTATAGTATATGAATTGTACCTACGGAATGAACCACTGGAGGGCAGGGAGGCTGCTGAGGTAACTGGATTGGGGTGGAAGTGGATGAGCCGTGACTAGAATGTGGAGTTGCCTGACAGTCTAAAAGGTAAGAGAGATAAAAAAAAGTCATTCACATCTCATATAACTTACAATAACCAGTCAACTTAATAACGAGTTTATATACATGTGTTTAAAAACATCATTCATACTAACCAGAACCAGAGCCAGACCCAGTGTGGCAAGGTACAGCAGGAATTCCATTAGGGTTGTTCTTTGAAGCCGAGTTATTCATCAATGACATCTGAGTCTGCACATGCTCACAGAGGGCTTGGTATATTACGGGTGAGTACATTCTATAATGATCTTGGAATGACCAATTTTGTGGCATATCTGAGGAGTCTCTTTCACTTCCAGCAGAAGTTTTATTAGGTATCTGTTTTCTATAATCTGAAGATACTAATGTGGAAGAAGGAAAAAATGTGGAAATGTGATTCTTCAAAAACTTTTATCATAAGAAACTAGGGAAAAAACTTTCAGAAGTAGCTCAACTCACTGTATGTTTTACAGAAGAGTTTTTTACCTCTTATCAACCATAAAGAAAATAACTTCAAATTCTTTTTTGGTTTGTAATCAGTTAAGTTCTCCAGTCAAAATTATCTATACTATGTATTTAAAATCTCTTTTAATCTCTTAAAATCTCCTTTATCTTATTTATAAAATCTCTCCTTCAATTAAATAACCTCTCAAGGGTGTTATTGCTCTCTAATATCCAATATAAGTCTTTCACCTTGCTTCTTATCCAGTTTCATGTTCTTGGAGGAAAATGAAATTTAAAAAGCAGAAAACTTTGTGACAAATATGATGCTTTAATGGTTTAAAAATAATCAATCAGAGCTTTGAAAACAATAATGGACGATCTACACATTGTACACTCAAACAAAATCCTAACCTGGCATTGAAAGTCTCCAAAGCCTGACCATAACCTACTTTTCCAACCATCCTCCCATCACCCCCAACTCAACTTTTTCATTCCAGTCAGGCCCATTTAGACCCCCCAACAAGCCTTTTTCATCCTCCTATAGCATTAATCAGAATGAATCATTTCTTCCAATGCAATTCTACCCACTCGACAAGGCTCATCTGCAGTGATCTTTGCTCATCTGTAGAATGATCTACAAACAGTATATGGGTTACATTGTTAAGAGACCATCCTTCATGAGTCTCTTCAGCTCCTGTGTTTCTTGCTGACTATACCAAGAAAGCGAGGCATGACCTAAGCTCTTTACCTGGGCTGTTTCTCAGAGTGAAACCTTAGCTACCTTGAGAGATAAGTAGTATTTCCCCTGAGGCAAGTACAGGCTTGCTTACTGCTTACTACCCAAAGAAATGTAATCACCAACTCAGTGGTCCTTAGCTGAAACTTAAACCTCTACAGTGCTCTTCAGTGAAGCCTGAATTCCCATCTTCCAGTCCAGTGACCAGTCTTCAGCATCCCAGAGCACATACTGTCTACACAAATCACTTACCACTTGCATGTACTACATTGCTTATCTTTCATTTTTGCCTAACGAAAATAAGCATTTTCATGCAAAACTGTATCTTATATTTCATTATTTTCTTCCCATAGTCCCCTGTTAGTCTATGTACAAGAAGTACAAAGTAGAAACCTGTATATTTCATGTATTAGTATATTAACACATGAAAAACATTTTCTGCATAGCACTACTTTACAGATCAGTATCAAAATCTATTTCCCTGTTTAGTAAGTTCTCCTTCCCAAATGTTTTTTAAAGACCACTAACAGAAATGACTATGTCCTTGGTAGATTGCAGGTTATCACAATAAAAAAGATGAATTTAGAATAATATGTAGCTTTTAGCAGTACCTACTAAAGCTGAACGTACAAATACTCTTTGACACAACAACTGTAGCCCAGGCATAAACCTAACAGAAATGAGTGTTCACGTACAGTAAATGATGTGCACGAGAGTGTTCGCAACAGCTTTATTTGCAGTCGCCAAAAACTGAAAACACCCAGTAGCCATGACTAGGAGAAATGGATAAACTGTACACAGCAATGGAAGAGAACAGATTATGGATATACACAACTATTTATATGAACTTATCAGACATAATGCTTTATGAAAGATGTCAGACACAAGATTGTATGGTGTACAAATGCATGTATATTAAGTTCGAAAATAGGTAAAGCTATCCAATGGAGACAGAAAGCAGAGAAATGGTTACTCAAGGAAGAAGGGACAGCTGATGGTGAGGATACTGATGAGGCAAAAGCCTGATAATAGGATACTGAAAATGTTCTATATCTTCTTCTAGGTGGTGAATATATGGAAGTATACATGCTCAAAAATTTATCAAGATTTATACTTTATGAAAGTTACTCCTTAATTGTTTAAAAAGTGAAACAGTTAAATTTTTGTTATAGAATTCCACAAATATAGTATATTGAGAATAAAAACATTTCTGGAGGGTGGACTGGGATGGTAGTAAAAGACAGAAAACTGTACTTGAAGGACAATTAAAATAAACTTTGAAACAAAGAAAATAAAAACATTTCTAAAAGCATACAAGTTACATACAAAATCAAAAGGTTAAAAGCAAATTAAATATAACCACTGAAGACAGAAAAAAATTTTTAAAAACCAATAAATTAAAATTGGACTATGAAAATAGTTAGAGATATTAGATAGCTCCATTTTGACTTGAGGTATGCCTCCTTTTAAGATGATCTATTCCTGTGAAGCTACCAGGCCTCAATACGAGCTCTAACATGAATTAGCTGAGTAACTTACAGCAAACTACTTAACCTCTCATCAGAAAAAATGATAATAAAACTATTGCCTACTTTAGGTTACTGTGAAGAGTAAATAAGGTAACACTTCTAAAGAATGTCTAGCGCATAGTAAGAACTCAATAAATGTTGCCTGTATTACCAAATGACCGCAAAGTCTTAGGACAGACAAGTAAATATTTCATATTCACAAATTTCCCATCTGATACCAAAAATAAACCTCAAAGTATGTCTCCCCCCTTTAAGCAGTAATAGTTTTTCTTTACTATCTGAATAAATGAACTACAACAAATTGGTTAATTCACATTTAGGTAAAATATTTCCAATTGGAAGTATAATTTTACTATAAATCAAGTGGAGAAGTATCCTCTAGATTACTTTAACTTAGACATCTAAAAGATGGGAGGTAAGATCATAGCCCGTGGCTATGCAGCACATAGTTCTTTGTTTCCTCTTAATTCATGGGTCTCTCTGCTGCCCTTGGATTTCCTTTGGCCTCATGTAAGACAAGAATTATCTGGCTTGAGGAATTCTCAGATTTCACCCTCACAGGTGCCAGGCACTGACTTTCATTCACCTTCTTTTCAAGGGATGATTTTCACAGTCTCTGATAAAGCTGAGCTACAATATTAGGCTTCTGCCAGCAGATGTCATCATTCAACATGAATTACTGAGCTTCACATTTCTTAAAAATCAAAGCCTTAGAATTAAAATGACTTACTTTCCTCCTTTATTAATTCAGTCCATATGAAACTCTAATGGTGGAGATTTGTATTTGAGAAAAAATCTTACCCCTGGCTGGTGTGGCTCAGTGGATTGAGCACCAGCCTGTGAACCAAAGGGTCGCCAATTCCATTCCCAGTTAGGGCACATGCCTGGGATGCAGGCCAGGTCCGCCATAGGGGGCATGCGAGAGGCAACCACACATTGACTTTCTCTCCCCCTCTCTCTCTTTACCCTTCTCTCGAAAAATAAATAAAATATATATATTTTAAAAAGAATACTGTAATCTGATCAGAGGTCAGAACTGCTGATGTGACTATAATCCAGTTAAGAATTTAATGCTTGGGATACAGAATGCCAGACATCTCTCAACTGCTCCTTCAAATCCACCCTCTACTCAGCTCCACCTTGCTCTCCCTAAGGTGCTGATCTACATACAGTATATGGGTTACACTGTTAAGAGACCATCCTTCATGAGTCTCTTCAGCTCCTGTGTTTCTTGCTGGCTATACCAAGAAAGCAAGGCATGACCTAAGTAAGCTCTTTACCTGGGCTGTTTCTCAGAGTGAAACCTTAGCTACCTGGAGAGATAAGTAGTATTTCCCCTGAGACAAGTACAGGCTTGCTTACTGCTTACTACCCAAAGCAATGTAATCACCAACTCAGTGTTCCTTAGCTGAAACTTAAACCTCTACAGCATGTCTAACATCCATCAGTATCCATCCCATCATGCCCATGGGAATTGGTGGCAAGGGGGGAACCAAGACAAATATGCAGATGTACACGCTGCTTATTGCGGTATGAGTAATAGACTCCTTTGTCTCTGACCCAGGAGTCTTGTGTCTCCTGCCAGTATCTATGACACAGTAAGGCAAACTTACTAGCTTCTAAGAATAAAAATCAAGTTGGATCTGATCCAATGGGATTCTCAGCATTATCAAGGAAAGAAAGCCTGTGGTCAGAGTATATATGTTCCTTAAATGAAGTTCACTGTTTTTGTCGGGGTGCTCCATTCTATACAGCAGTATCTGAATCTCCGTCCCCTCATCCTTCAAGGCCTAGAAATGACAACATCTCCGATGCTACTAGCACTGGGTCAGTACAATGCCCTGTGGTTTCCCTATACCCCACTCACACCTTTATAATGAGTTTCTTTCTAAATAAACCCTCCTCGAATTATCCAGAGTGGATTCAATTCAAGAAACACTTGAGGTGAAGTGTTGCCATCTGTTTCCTGTTGGAACTCTGAACAACAAGCAGTTTCTCTGGGATCCGAGTTGCTACCATGTCACCACTGTCAGCCATGAATGTTCCGAATGAGAATTCTTTGAGGAAGGGTGCCCTGGACAAGAAATAACCCACCTTGAGAAAAAAGTAGGATGCTGGAGGAATAGGCAGTTGGTACTACCAATCCGCTTTGTCCACTGGGCCCCAATACCTAGGCCTGGGCTTTAAGAGTTTAGAACAGGGGTTGCCCTGGCCAGGTGGCTCAGCTGGTTGGAACGTCATCCATGCACCAAAAGGTCACAGGTTCAATTCCTGGTCAGGGCACATACCTAGGTTATAGGTTCAATCCCCAGTCAAGTAATGGACAGTAGTCTACTGATCGATGTTTCTCTTTTTTTCTCTCTTCCTCTCTCTAAAAGAAATAAAGAATTTAAAATATCCTCATGTGAGGATTACATGAAGAGAGAGTTCAGAATGGGGGTTAACAAGCTTTTTCTTAAAAGGCTAAAGGATTAATATTCTGGGCCTAGTAGCCCAAATGGTCTCTATCACAACTCCTCAACTCTGCTGTTACAGCACTAAAGCAGCCACAGAAAATACATAAATGAATTAGCACGGCTCTGCTCTGATAAAACTTTATTTATAAAATAAATAAAATACTAAACATTGCTTATGAACTAAAACTGACTATAGTATGCTGACCACTGGTTTAGACTACTGCTGACCAAGAAAAATGTAATGTAAACCATATATGCAATGTAAAATTTTCCAGTAGTTAATCAAAAAAGTAAAAAGGGGTAACATTAATTTTCATGTTTTATTCAAATCAGTATATCCAAAATATTAACATTTTAAAACATAATTAACTTTAAATGTTATTTATTTTTTGCATTAAATCTTCTAAACCTAGTGTGCATTTTATATAAAGCACATCTCAATCTGGATGCTAAATTTTCATCAGAAATACCTGATCTGTGTTCAGATTTAATAAAATTTACAGCTGTAAAAGTAGACTCATGTACCCATGTTATTCCAAACATACTTAAATATTTTCTAATGACTGGATCAAGTACCCACTTTCAAGTTTAAATTAATTAAAATTAAACGACAATTACAATTCAGCTCCTTGGTTGTACTAGCCATACTTCAAATGCTCAATGGCCATATGTGGTTAGTGACTACCACCCTGGATAATGCAGGTCGACATAATGTGAGGCTAAATGTAGCTGGTCTCTGCCTTACTCCTCTGACTCAGGGACCCTATGGAACATCAGTCTCCAGTCTAGGGCTACTGTACTGCCACACCCGATTTTCTAAACTGAACACCTTGCCTGAGCTGAATCTCAGCATGCACTGCTGTGCTAATGTTTTTGGCCCACCTGAGCTGTGGAACTAGCTCATCAACATTCTGGTCCATGTGAACTCCCATTGTGAAAATGTTCATGTCCCTTTTGGGCTATCTTGTTCTATAGGTCGCCAAGGGACAACATAAGCAAAACTTGTGATTTCTAAGCTGTGTGCAAAATTATCACACTTAATTAAGTCAGCAAGTTAACTGTGAAGGTGTAAAATATCTTCGGCTACATTCACCGTCGGTCAGTAGTCAGTAGCAGGCCCTCTGTCCCTGGAATTTTACCTTCTTACGTACCATGCACTCCAACTGTGCAGCTCAACAAGTTGAGCTACCAAACCTACCAAGACATAGACATACACAACAATGCAGAAATAATAACCCAGTGAACTACTGATTATCTATGGAAACAAGTGGCAGGGAGAACAAAGATAATTCAACATACCTCCCCAATGGCATTCTGAGTTGTAGTCTTGTCTCCTACAAACCTAAGTCACTTTTCTACTTTTGTTCTTGGGAACTTGTTAGTCAACAAAGTAACTACTTGGCGATTAGAAGCTGAGTAAGTAAAGAGAGGCACACACACCTAAATAGCCAATATATGATTAAAATGAAAGACCAACTGCATAATCCTGATAAGTTTATCAAAATCCTCAGAATTAAGTAGTATATTTAAAGAAGTGTAAAAATATGTACAAATTTTTTTCCGTACTGATGAAGAGTATGTTTTTCACATCCTTTCTGTTTAGATCCATACCTTTTGCCCTCCGAAGGTCTAGGGTTGTATCTATTTTCGGAACATGCTGTTTCTGAGCCTATTAATAATTAAAACAAAAATTCATAAGAACTAAAAGAACTACTTAAGTGAGAAAAGCTGATCAGCAAAAAAGCATTTAACAAATAAAACCTGAATTTTCATTTCTCAAAATGTTCTGCAGCAAAGAAGCACAACCATCAAGCCCCTGTACAGCTTCAGTCTGTAAGGAGAAAGTCATTTAGCAATGTGTACATAAAATTTCAATGCAGGGAAAGAGAACTAATTGCAGAGTTTAAAAATTTCTTTTAGGAACAATTTAGTATTGGTAGAAAACATAGTTTCAAAGCAACAGCAAGCATACTTCCTTAAGGCAATTAATACTTTACCTTTGAATTTTTATTCCCAACTTTTAGCTTTTCCCTGAAGACTAATTAAAATAATGTGTATTATATCGATTCAGTTTAATCTTACCTGACTTTCTGAATCAGAATGGATGGGATAGCCAGAATCTGCATTAAAATGTGATATCTTTCTTAAACGAGTCCTAGAAAATAAATTGAGGGACTTCTGCCAAGATGGAGGCGTAGGTGGAAGCACTGTGCCTCCTCCCACAACCAAGTTTAAAAACAACAAAGTTTTAGCAACAAAAATGCAGCCAAAACCACAGAAAATTGAACTTCATGGAAGTCTGACAACAATGAACCCTTCAGCCAAACTGGTAAGAGGGGCAGAGCCAGCATCAGAACGGGGTCAGGCACGAATGATCCACCAGACCTACCTGGGCGTGCGACCCAGGCAGCCGGCAGTCGTAGGTGGATCCCAGGTGTGGAGAAGCGGGAGGACTCACTGAGGGTGCGTGGTGGCGAACTCACTGAAGGCTGACCACGGTCACACATTTGTGTGCAGATAAACCGGTAAAGGAGGGAGCGGTGAGACAGACCGTGCAGGCCCCAGTGGCAGGAAGTGCCAGAGGTGACCGCCATTGTCCCTCTCTGACCCCGCACCCACCTATAGCGTCACAAACCAGCGACCTGGGTTGCCTCTCTCTGACGCGCCCCCCAAAACAGCATCACAAACCAGCGACCTGGGTGGCCCCGCCCTGGCGAACAACTAACGTTCTGCTCCTCATACCTAACAGGCAGGAACAGACCAAAACATGGCTCAAGAAGAACTCAAACCCCCATAGCTGATAAATCTAAGTGATGAAAAAATAGCCAAACTTTCAGATGCACAGTTCAAAACACTGGTGATCAGGATGCTCACAGAACTGGTTGAATTTAGTCACAAATTAGAGGAACATATGAATGCTAAACTAATTGAAATGAATGGAAATGCACAGGAAACCAATAGTAATGCAAGTGAAACTGGGACTCAAATCAAAGGAGTGGACCAGAAAGAGGAAAAAAATGACCAAACAGAAAAGAATGTAGAAACAAGAATTCAAAAAAATGAGGAGAGGCTTAGGAACCTCCAGGACATCTTTAAACATTCCAACATCAGAATTATAGGGGTGCCAGAAGGGGAAGAGGTACAGCCACCAGTGGAAAACTTATTTGAACAAATAATAAAGAAGAATTTCCCCAATCTGGCAAAGGAAATAGAATTCCAGGAAATCCAGGAAGCTCAGAGAATCCCAAAGAAGTTGGACCCAAGAAGGAACACACCAAGGCACATCATAATTATATTAGCCAAGATTAAAATGAAGGAGAGAATCCTAGAAGCAGCAAGAGATAAGGGGACAGTCACCTACAAAGGAGTCCCCATCAGACTGTCAGCGGATTTCTCAAAAGACACCTTACAGGCAAGAAGGAGCTGGAAAGAAGTATTCCAAGTCATGAAATCCAAAGACCTACATCCAAGACTGACCTATCTAGCAAAGCTTTCATTTAGAATGGAAGGGCAGATAAAGTGCTTCTCAGATAAGATCAAATTCAAGGAGTTTATCATCATCAAGCCCTTATTATATGAAATGTTAAAGAGACTTACCTAAGAAAAAGAAGATAAAAAAGATGAACAGTGAAAGGACAGCAAACTCACAGTTATTAACAACCACACCTAAAACAAAAGCAAACTAAGAGGACAGCTAGATCAGGAGCAGAACCATAGAAATGAAGATCTCAAGGAGGGTTAGCAACAGGGGAGTGGGAGGAGGAGAAGGGGGGAGAAGGTACAGAAAATAAGTAGCATAGATGATAGGTAGAAAATAGATAGGGGGAGGGCAACAATAGTAGGGAAGATATAGAATCTAGAGAACTTGAGACACGTGGCCATAAACTAAAGGGGGGATGGTGGGGGAGGGGTGTGTAGGGTGGAGGGGAATGACGGGGGGGGGAATAGAACAACTGTAATGGCATAATCAATAAAATATATTAAAAAAATAAATCAAACAGTTTTACAAATACTACACATTTCCCCCCCAAAATATATTGTAAGTACTCCTTTTCTTTTTAGCAAAGGTTGGATAAGAAAACTTGTCCAAACATGTATAGATCAGATTTATACAGCAATTTATGAAGACACAAACACTAGTAAGCACTAGAATGACCAACATGGGTAGCTTTGGAAGGCTCCTCTGGAGAGTTTTGTGATGGTACAGACCATCCAATTTTCTTGGGTAGGCTAAATTTAGTCCAGACCAAACACCTGAAAAATCTCGAGAATTCCTGAAATCGTAACCTTCTTTGAGTACTTACGACTTCTTTCCATTCGTCAGTTTAGCAGGTGCAGACTGCTTTCCCAAAGATAACGCCTACAAAATAATATATTATAGTAGGTATACAAACACTTTTCTATTACACTTTTATTATGCTGTCTTGACAAAATCTGAAATACTACTTATTGTGTCCTTTTCTTCATTATGGTAAAACTTAACAACAAATTTACCATCCCTAAGTGTATATATTTCTATGGCATTAAATACATTCACACTGTTGTGCAACTGTTGCCATCATTCATCTCCAGAACTTGTTCATCTTTCCAAACTCAAATTCTGTACCCATTAAACATTAACTTCCCCTCCTTTCCTCCCCTCAACCTCTGGCAAATACTCTTCCACTTTCTGTCTCTATGAATTTGACTACTATAGGAGCTCATATAAGTGGGATCATACAGTGTTTGTGTCCTTTTGTGACTGACTTATTTCACTTAGCCCATCTTCAATGTTCATGCATGTTGCAGTAGGCATCAAAATTTTCCACCTTTTTAAGGGTGAAGAATGTTCCATTTTATGAATGGACCATGATACTAATTTTTAATAAATGTGATATAGTCTAAAAACCAACTCAACTCATAATTTGTTCTATATAAAATGTCAAACGTGCAACATATGTATTCGTTCCTTAAGTCTACTTGAGTTGAAAATGAAGTTGAGATTTTAAAATAACCAGAAGTACTTACTACAGTAAGTTGGACTAGACTCAATCCCTGTACATGTTCTACATTCCCCAAATTCTCCAAAACATGTAATTCAAGATACAGGGCAGAGTCCATAATTCTGATTCTATTTACCCACATTCTTTATAATGCCTGACAAGACCAGCACACATCATTCCTCTTTATCTACACCTCATTTTCTCAATTTTTCCTTTTAAAGTCATATAGCAATACTGGTTTTACTAACATTTTATTTTAAAAGTAATATAAGTAGGCTACCTTTTTTGTAGAAGAAAAAAATATGCCTTTGCTTTTTACATGCACCCAGTATCTTGACTGGAACAACTGCAGTTGCCTATGGAAAGGGAAACTGAGAATCTGGGGGAGAGAGCAGGGGATGCTTTCCATGGCATACCTTTTTATAGCTTAATAATTTTATACAAGATAAATACATTATTAAAATATAATTTTCAAAAGACATGGTTAAATTCCCTACTCACTCCCTGATTTCATCATTCAGGTGTAGTCACTGTTACATTTATGATTTTTCTTGACATGTTTACATATTTCATCCCCAGAGAGCTCTGAGCAGTAACTGAACTTTCTGGAGTTATAGCATCTTCTACTATTTGTTTGCATATGTACTGCCTCCTTTTGCCACTGAGAATGCCACTGAGAATACATGGAAAAAGCTGAGTCACGTCTTTCCTTGAGATAATGGAATATGATGGAGTCATGGAGCCAGCAGTAAGAACCAATGTTTCGGGAATAAGATCCCATGTAACAGAGCGTTGCTGGTCCTTGCACACACTCAGGGTCTTTCTCTTCTGCATATCTCTCTTGGTGCCTAGCCAGAATCATAATAAAAATATAAACCACGGGGCTGTTAAGTCTAAAACAACTACAATTATTATCTTTCAAAAATTTTTTTAAAAAGCACTGAAATAAATGTGTGGCATAACTGTGTTATACATAGTATTTCTCCAAAAATACACATGAGGTTATATTACAATCAGGCAAATTACCCAGGATAAAAACACCCTGCAACAGTAATTACCATATTGACACATTGAGCATCCACTGATAATTCTTGCCTTAATTATCTCACTTGCCAAGTACTGATTTTTCTTACATCATTCCTTCTACAGTTATTGGCACTTGACTTCAGCGAAACATTTTTCCTTCTCCATTTACTTGTTACTATAGACTCACTGATTCCTCTTTTATTCAATAGGTTATGTCCACTACAATTATTTGATGCTCAAGTTGCCCCAGATTCTATCAGCGTGAGTCTCTGCAAACTGCTTCCTGTATCTTTCAACATGTCTGTCCCCTTTAGTTTCTGAGCCATCCCTTACTTCCTGCAACAAGGGGCTCCAGGCTCTTTCTTTCTTCTAATTATGGTAAGAACAGTTAACATGAAATCTATTCTCTTACATTTTTAAGTGTACAACACAGTGCTGTTAACTACAGACATGATGTTGGAACTGATCTTGCATAACTGAAAGTTTATACTCACTGAATAGCAACTTCCCGTTTCCCACACCCTCTCTGCTTCTATGAGCTTGACTCTTACTTTGTAGGTGGAGTGTTGTGGTGTTTATCCTTCTGTGGCTGGCTTATTTCACTTAGCATAATAGCCTTAAGATTCATCTATGGTGCATGTGGCAGAATTTCCCAATTTCTGAAGAATGAACAATATTTCATTGTGCGTATAAAGCACATTTTCTTTATCTATTCACCCATCAATGGACATTTAGTTGTTTCCACAATCTGGCTATTTTGAATGCTTTAGTGAACACGGGAATTCAAATATCTCTTCAAGATTCAGTTTTTAATTCTTTTGGATAAATACTCAAAGTGGGAATAATTTTTTGAGGAAATTTTATATAGCTTTTCATAGCAGTTATACCCTTTCACATTCCCACCAACAGCAGACAGAATTCCAATTACTCCATGTCCTCACTAACACTTCATTTTGGGGGATTTTGTTTTTAAATAATAACTATCCTGACTGGTATGAGATGGTATCTCATTGTGGTTTTGATTTGCATTTCCCTGATGACTAGTGATGATGACCAAAATCTTTTCCTCTTAGTCATGTGTATGTCTATAATTAATATTTACAAGTTCTTTGCCCATTTTAAAATGAGGTTATTATTTATTTATTTATTTTGCTCTTGAGTTGTAGGAGTTCTTTAGATATTGTGGATATTAACCCTTTATCAGATATATGGCTTACAAATATGTATTTTCCCATTCCATAGGTTGTGCTTTCTCTCTATTATTCTTTCTGTTGTGCACAAGTCTCTTATTTTGAGGTATCCAGGCTCATCTTACCATTTCCTGTCTCAGCCCTGGTGTTGACTCTTTCACCAAAAAGCTGTGGTTCCTTTTACAGGACAACTTATTTAAAAACCAACATTTAGGCACTAGATATGCTCTTCACTACTGGGGCTTCCAATCCTTTTTCATATGTACTGTCGCCATGACTCTATAGTTGTAATCTTAAATCTTGTTTGCACTTTTTAAAAATATATATTTTATTGATTATACCATTACAGTTGTTCTATTCCCCCCTTCATTCCCTTCCACCCTGCACCCCTCCCCCACCATTCCCCCCTTTAGTTTATGACCACGTGTCTCAAGTTCTTTAGATTCCATATTTCCCATACTATTCTTGCCCTCCCCCCTATCTATTTTCTACCTACCATCTATGCTACTTATTTTCTGTACCTTCTCCCCCCTTCTCCTCGTCCCACTCCCCTGTTGCTAACCCTTCATGTGATCTTCATTTCTATGGTTCTGCTCCTGATCTAGCTGTCGTCTTAGTTTGCTTTTGTCTTAGGTATGGTTGTTAATAAATAAGTTCGCTGTCCTTTTACTGTTCATCTTTTTTATCTTCTTTTTCTTAGATAAGTCCCTTTAACATTTCATACAATAATGGATTGGTAATGATGATCTTCTTTCCACATTAACATAGTCTTCAAAATTTGTTAATGATTGCATAGTATTTCTTCAAGTGCAAGTAATACAATGTGCCTTTGCTTCGCTTTCTGTTTTTCATAATGAAAAAATAAACCTGAAATAAACCTTCCCATATACTGAAAACAGCCTTTTCATATTCAGGATTAAAAACTTAATTATTTGGTGATAGGTTATTTGTTGTTCAATGGCCCTTATTATTCCTAGAGCATCCTTATTGCCAGTGTTTTGAACTCTGAAGCTGATAGATTATCTCCATTTCATTTAGCTCTTTGTGGAGTTTTGTCTGTTCTTTCATTTAGGCCATGTTTCTTGGTTTCCTGATTTTGGCAGCCTCCCTGTTTGTTTCTGTGTATTAGGTAGAACTTTTTTGACTCTGCCCTGGTAGAGTGTCCTAATGTAGTAGCACAGCCTCCCCTATCAGCCAAGCTGGGTATTCAAGGTGCATCGTTCATGTGGGCTGAGTACACCTTCTTGGTAATTGAGCCTTGGTTGCTGTTGGCAGATGAAGGGAGGGATTTACCCAGGCCAGTCAGCTACAAGCATTGGCTATGACCACTTACTACCAACTTTCACTGTCCATGGAGGATCAGCTGTGCAGGGGCAGGTTGGTGATGTTCCAGTATGGTCTGTAGCTATCCACTGGGTATGCTGGCCTTAGGGTTTCCTGGTGGTTGTAGGCCAAGGTGAGCCCTCACCTGTGTTTTTCCCGGAGCCACCCTGCCTGAGCTATAAAGCAATCTGAGAAAGCTGCTACTTGTGCTGGGTTTGTAGATTCCTAGGCAAAGCCAAGCTGTGAATGTAGACTCACTGATGCTAGTGCCCAGTCTGGGGCTAATTGAGGCCTGCTGTTGCTTGTTTGAGAGGATTTAGGAAGCTTGAAGCAGAAGCCAAGACCAGCCATTCATCTGGAAAAGCAGCTCAGGTGGGCCATAAATTGGGTGGGCCAGAGCCTCTGAGGCTCTCTGAGGCAGGTCAAACAGAGTTAGCCAGGTTGACAGAGTCTCACCTATGGGACCTGTTTGCTGGCTCAGTCTGAATTGATGTGGTTTCCTTAATTCATTCAACCCAATTTCTGACTGTAGTGATGGTTGTTGTATATTCAGTTGTAATTTTGATGTGTTGTGTGAAGACATGACTTTGGCAAGTCATGTCTGCCTACCTCACCACCTTGACCTTCAGAAGGTTTCAACCTTGGTTTCTAGGTTTTGTATCTGGATGGGTGGTGGGAGAGATCCGTATTTAGTAGGGAAGTTGGTGAACTCATCTCCCCCAGTGTTTTATGATGAAAGACATGGAAACTAGGAACTTATTTGTGGGCAAATTGATTAGGGATGCCTTGGAGTAGTCAAGGGATACCAAGAAGGCTACTCTATAGTTGAGTCTGGAGGTTGGTGGAGAGGTATGGGCTAAGCATACATATTTCTTTTCTTTTAAAAAATATTTTATTTATGTTTAGACAAAAGAGAAGGGTGGGAGAAAGAGAGAGAAACATCAATGTGGTTGTCTCTCACAAACCCCCTACTGGGGACTTGGCCCACAACCCAGGCATGTGTGTGACTGGGAATCAAACCAGTGATCAAACCCTTTGGTTCACAGGCTGGCACTCAATCCACTGAGCTACACCAGCCAGGGCTATAGATACACATTTCTGAATCATCTGTGACACCTGAAGCTGTAGGCTTCTGAGTTCACTTTCAGGTTACTCCCTCCAGAAAGACTTTTCTCCCACCTCTCCATCCCACTTCTGTAAACTAAGTCATGTGGCCAGTACTAGGATGTTATAGAATCACTTTTCACTTATGTGATTTATTGTTTGATTTCTGTCTTCCCAAGTAGAATTTAGTCTCCATAAGAGCAGGGATCTTACTACAGTATCACAGTACATAGCACAATGCCTTGTTTGTGGGAGGAACTATAAAATTGTTGAGTAAATAGATGAAGCATCCAGTGTTTGGACTGCTTTGGTGCATTGGGGCTGATGGCCACTTGAATGGCCTGAGACTCAGGATTATCCAGAACTCACCCCTTTGAGCCTGATGTGGAAATTTAGGTCCTTCTAGTATCCCAGTTAATGACTGCTTGGTTGAGGCAGGGCTTTATAATTCAGTGTATTGGATCAATGACTTTTCCATTTGGCTCACCTCAGAGGTGTGTCAGTCTCTGTTCATATTTAACTATGTTACAATTTGTAAGAAACAACTAAAGTTACAAAGTATATGAAAATCTAAACTAAAAACACAGTTAAGATTTATGTCTAGGATACAAGATTCAAAAGTAAGAAGCTGGGGGATGTAAGGTGGTGGCAGAGTAGCAGGCAGCTCTATTCATCTGGTCTCAGACACAGACCGGATTTGAAGTCACATATTACAGTGGAGAGTGCATGAAAGTGCCCGTGAGTGAGAGTTTACATGGAGGAGAGTGGGGAGTGCACAGGAGTGTGCAGGGAACTGTCTGCTGGTGGGCTGCCCACAGCCAACTGCCAGGACTTTCCAGGGGCCTGCCACTGCTGGCCAGTCCAGCACTGCTGGCTGCACAATCTGAGCAGCTGAAAATCCACACAGGACCCTCAAACTACTGGGTCTGCGAGAGAAGGCCTTCTGAAACTGCAGGCTTCAGGAACAGCACAGCAGAACAGGCTGAAGACCTCTGGAGGGAGCAGGGATAGCATGCCAGCACCACCTTGTGTTTTAGCAGAGCTGAGGGGATCTGCCCAGTGCCGTCCAGAAAAGGTTCAGAGAGAAACTTTATCTAACATTGTCAGAGGCCCCATAAGAAGGGGGCCAGCCCTGACTGGGAGATACTGTGATTTGGGGGGAAAGGGAGCTCGTGGAGAACGTGACCCCCAGGGACCCGCACTACTGCATGGGAGCCATAGAGACACTCTTCTAAAAGGGTACCTGAGTTGTACCCAAGGCTTGGCAGGGACCTGGACATGCAGGCCAATGCAGGAGTTCAGGCAGGATGCAGCAGCTTTGCTAATCAAAAACATCAGAGCCAGAGAAAACACTGGAAGGGAGGACCTGCCCCAAATGTTTCCTAAGCAGAAGGTAGAGCAGAGTGGAGAATTCAGGTCAAACCTCCTGTGAGAGAGTGGCAGGCTCAGGTGTGCAAGGAGCTGAATGCCTGAGATTTGCTCCAGTCAACCAGAGTCTTTCACAGAGAGACAAACCCAACCCCCACCTGGGGGATTACAGGCTCAGCAGAGTGGCAAGGTCAGGCCCAGGAATTTCCTGCTTCCTCAGGGGAAAGAAGAAAAAGGCCCTGCACCAGATGCTACCGTGCTTCCCAGCTCCTTGAGCCTCAATTTACTAAAGCACAGCAGAGAAAATAGAGACAGGTGCAAGGAAACACTATATTCTCTCCTGCAAAGCTGTTTAACATTCATTTCACTCCAATTTTGGACATAATAAGGTGCCAGGTGATATAGATTATTTCAAATCTCACGTATTGCTCTTTCCTTCTCTTACTCCATACTACCTCCTTCCTCCTCCTTCGTTTATTTGTTTTAAATTCTATTATCTTTCTTACTATGACTTCTTACTGTTCTTTACCCTCCATCCTCTCAAAACCATTTGTGATTGTCATTAGTCAGCTCACATTCCTTCTTCCGTTTTTAAAATACCCTTACGTTCTCTTCACCTTTATCACTCTTTGCCCATAGATAGTGGATAAAGTGGTGGTGGTTACAGTTCTTCAATCTTACTTCTACATAGTGACTATCTTTGTGTTTCAAATCTCAGATTTTACTGTTCTCCTGTCCTACACCATTCTGCCTTTCTCCTGCCCTTCCCTTTTTTCATTTGAACATTAATTATTCCCCGTCTTAGCCAGGTTTTTAGCCCGAACTCTTAGTATCCCTTCTCCCTCTATCCTCTCAAAATAGATTGTCTTTTTTCTAGACATCTGTTAAGCTCTCCTTTCTTTCATTGTGTTCTCTTATTCCCATTCTACTTCTGTAAATCTTAGCTCATTTGGTTGTTGATATCTCTGTGGTGGAGATTTTTCTGCATATATATATATCCCTAATTGCAGAAAAATCTGCAATATATATACATTTATATATGTGTGTGTGTATATATATATAATCATTGTGTATATTATATATATATATAATCAAAAGTTACAAAGTAATTTTTTCCCACTTTACTTTTTCTCTATCCCCTACTCTTATTACTTACCCTCCCTCTACCCTCCCTTACCCTCCCAAAATCTCTTATTTTTTAGTTAGTCATATTTGTTTTCCTTTCTCATACTAGTCTCAATCTCTTTAAACCTTTATTAATTTTGGCACCTTGCCTATTGATAGTGAAATTGTGGGTGGGGGATATCTTTGTGGGTGTGGGTCCGACTCCTGGGCTGTTGGTTTTTGTTCTGGCAGCACCTGTACAACAGTATATAAGACATGAAGGGTGAAGTGATTCAGTCATTCAGCCAGAGGGAAGAACCCCCCCAAAATGACTCAACAACCACTAGAACCCAGTTGCAGCCACATGAAAGGCATAAAGAGCAGTGCAAGAGCATCAAGCACAGGTGATCAAAGAGATTGCACCACTGAGTCCCACAGGCCTCCTACCACAGAAGACCACACCACAAAGACAGGGAGTTAAAGCAGATAAATCGAACAAGAAGAATTATCTAAAATGGGGAAATGAAGAAACAACCCTAAATTAAAAGGAAGAATCCCCAGAAAGATTGCTGAATACAATTCAGGCAACCAAGCAAGCTACCAGACATCGAGTTGAAAATAATGGTTATAAAGATGCTCACAGAGCTTAGTAAGAACTTCAAAGAACTCCACTGAAGCTTCCAGGAACTTACTGCAAACTATACCAGCATGACAAAGGACATAGACACCTATCAATAAGAGACAAGAGGAAGTAAAAATTACATTACCTGAAATGAAGAAGGAATTAGAAGCAGGTTAGATCAGGCAGAGGACTGAATCAGTGAGCTGAAGGACAAGTTAGAAGAAAATTCCCAGATAGAGAATTCAAAAGTGTGGGAGCTGTAGGACAACATGAAATGTAAAAAATATCCATTTAATAGGGATACCAGAAGGGGAA
The DNA here is from genome assembly GCF_021234435.1 of Artibeus jamaicensis. Lineage (NCBI taxonomy): Eukaryota > Metazoa > Chordata > Mammalia > Chiroptera > Phyllostomidae > Artibeus > Artibeus jamaicensis. Next base: position 30,832 of record NW_026521452.1, read on the forward strand.
GAAGAGGACCAAGGGATACGAAACCTGTTTGAAAAAGTAAAGATAGGAAAATTCTCTACCTTGATGAGAGAAAAAGTCATACAAGTCCAGGAAGCATAGAGGGTCCCAGTCAAAATGAACCCAAAGCAGCACACTCCAAGGTACATCATAAGAAAAACAAATTTCAAAGGCAAAGAGAGAATCTGATTTCTGGCCAAGATGGAGGCATAGGTTGAAATGCTTCAATTCTTCATACAACCAAAAGAAGGATAACAAGGAATTTAAATACAAAAAACCAGCAGAACTGCCAGAAAGTCAAACTGCATGGAAGTCCAACAGCCAAGGAGTTAAAGAAGAAATATTGGTCCAGACTGGTAGGAGGAGAGGAGATGGGAAGCTGGGGTGGAGAAGACTCATGGCAACACAGGAACCAGGCAGGGGAGGAGGCAGCTGGTGGGCAGAACTTCCCACATTTATGTGTGGATAAATCAGGAGGAACAACGAAGGAGGGACAAATGATGCAACACAGGGTTCCAGTGCAGGGAAATAAAGCCTCAAAACCTCTGGCTATAAATACCTGTGGGGGTCGTGGTGGCAGGAGAAACTCCCAGGCCAAAGAAGAGTCCTTTGGAGAGGCCCACAGGATCCTAGAACAAACACAAGCCCTCCCACCTGGGTATAAGCACCAGAAGGGCTAAATTTGCTATGGGAAGCAGAGGAAGAGAAGGAAAGTGGGGAGAGAGCCAAGCAAGTGAGCAAGGGGCATTGTTCCCTCTCTGACCCCACCCACACATACAGCACCACAACACAGTGAAGTGGATTGCCCCACCCTGGTGACTACCTACCCCTTATAACATAACAGGTGCACTGAGACAAAGAAATCCAACTCAAAGAAATATGAGATCAAAACTCCAGAAAAAGAACTAAGCAACAAGGAGATAAACAACTCTCTGCTACAGAGTTCAAAACACTGGTAATCAGGATGCTCAGAAATGACTGAGTTCAGTTGCAAAATGAAGGAAGAAATGAAGGCTACACAAAGTAAAATATAAGAAAATCTATAGAAAACCAACAGTGACAGAAAGGAAACCAGGATTCAGATCAACATTTTGGAGTGGAAGGAAGAAATAAACATTCAGCTAGAACAGAAGGAAGGAATAAAAATTCATAAAAATGAGGAGAGGCTATAGGAACCTGTAGGACAACTTCAAATGTTCCAACATCCAAATCATAGAGGTACCAGGAGGAGAAAAGGAAGAGCAAGAGATTGAAAACTTATTTGAACAAATAATAAAAGAAAATTTCCACCATTCTGGTGAAGGAACTAGACATGCATTTCCAGGCAGCTCAGAGAGTCCCAAAGAAGTTGGAACCAAGAAGAAACACACCAAGACACATCATGATTAAGCTACCCAAGATTAAAGAGAAGGAGAGACTCTTAAAAGAAGGAGGAGGAAAGGAGAGAATTACCTGCAAAGGAGTTTCCATAAGGCTATCAGCTGATTTCTACACAGAAACCTTGCAGGCAAGAAGGGGTTGGAAAGAAGTATTTGAAGTCATGAGAGTCAAGGACCTACATCCAAGATTACTCTATCCAGAAAAAGCTATCATTTAGAATTGAAGGGCAGGAAAAGTGCTTCCCAGATAAGGTCAAGTTCAAGGAGTTCATCATCACCGATGCTTTATTATGTGAAAGTTAAAGGGATTTCTCTAAGAAAAAGAAGATAAAAATATGAATAGTAAAATGACAGCAAACTCAGAATCATTAACAACCACAGCTAAAATAAAAACAAAAGCAACTAAGCAAACAACTAGAACAGGAACACAAGAAATGGAGATCACATGGAGGTTTATCAACAGGGGAGTGGGAGGGGGAGAAAGGGAGAAAAGTTATGGAGAATAAGTAGCATAGATGGTAGGTAGAAAATAGACAGGGGGGAGGGTAAGAATAGTATAGGAAATGTAGAAGCCAAAGAACTTACATGTACAGCCCATGGACATGAACTAAAGTGGAGGAATGTGGGTGAAAGGGGGTATGCAGGGCAGAGGGGAGTAAGGGGGGGAAATGGAACAACTGTAATAGCATAATCAATAAAATATATATATTTTTAGCAATAGCCTCTTTAATAAATGTTGCTGGGAGATCTGGTACACGCAAAAAAAATGAAACTAGACCACCAACTTACACCATACACCAAAATAAACTCAAGATGCATAAGAGATTTAAGTATAAGTCATGACAGCATGAAAGTCCTAGAGGAGAACATAGGCTAGAAAATTTCGGATATCCCACATAGCAATACTTTCACTGATATGTCCTGTAGAGCACGGGATATAAAGGAAAGAGTAAACATTTAAAAGCTTCTGCACAGGTAAAGAAAACATCAATGAAAAAAAGGCAAACAACTGTATGGGAAAATATATTTGCCAATGACACATCAGACAACAGTTTGAACTCCAAAATATATGAAGACTCCACATCTAAAGACAACAATCCAGTTCAAAAAATGGGCAATGGACCTGAGCAGACAGTTCTCCAAGGAGAACATACAGAGGATCCATAGGCATTAAAAGGGTGTTCAACATCACTAGCCATCAGAGAGATGCAAATTAAAACCACAGTGAGATAGCACTTCACACAGGTCAGAATGGCCATCATAAACAAAATCAACAAACAACAGGTGCTGGGGAGGTTGTGGAGAAAAGGGAACCCTTGTGCACTGTTGGTGGGAATGAAGATAGGTGTAGACCCTGTGGGAAACAGCATGGAATTTCCTCAAAAAACTAAAGATGGAACTGCCTTTTGACCCAGTGATTCCACTTCTGGGAATATACCCTAAGAATTAGGAAACACCAATTCAAAAGAACCTTTGCACCCCAGTGTTCATAGCAGCATTATTTATGATAGTAAAGTGCTGGATACAGCCTATGTGCCCATCAGTAAGTGAGTGGATCAAAAAAGTATGGTACATTGACTCAATGGGATACTATGCAGCAGAAAGAAGGAAGTCCTACTATTTGCAACAGCATGGGTGGAACTAGAAAATAATATGCTAAGTAAAATAAGCCAGGCAGTGAAAGACACATACCATATGATTTCTCCTATAAGTGGAACCTAATCAACAAGCCAATGAGCTAAAAAGAACCAAAGACATGGAAATGGGAGGACTTCCGCCAAGATAGAGGCATAGGTGGATGTGCCGTGCCTTCTCACACAACCAAGTTTAGAGACAACTAAATATTAGCAACAGAAAACACAGCCAGAACACGGAAAATTGAACTTTTCGGAAGTCCATTAACAACAAATTCTTCAGCCTGACCGGTAAGGGGCGAAACCAGCGGCTGGTGAAGCGGGGTTGCACAGGAGGACTCGGTCAGACAGACTCAGGTGCGCGGAATCCAGGCCTGCGGAATCCAGGTGCAGGATTGGACCTAGTGAGCGACCGAGCGAGCAACCAGGCGAGCAACTGCGGGGGAGACAGCGGGGGAGCGGTGCTGCATGTTGACTGTGGTTGCGCATTTGTGCTCAGGTGGACAGGCGAGGGAGTGGGCGGTTTGACCGGGGCCTGGCGGGTCCCCGCGGCAAGCAGCAGTGGACGGCGCCGCCATTTCCCTGCTCTGACCCACCTCCACATACAGCGTCACAACCCAGCGACCTGGGAGTCCAAGGCGCCGCTTCTCACACTTAAAGGGCGTGAACAGACCAAAAATGGCGCAAGAAGATCTCAAAGCTCCAGAGCTTATAGATCTAAGCGATGAAGAAATAGCAAAACTCTCAGACACACAGTTTAAAACACTGGTGATCAGAATCCTCACAGAACTGGTTGATTATAGCCACAAATTAGACAAATATGTGAAGGTGAAACTAATTGAAATGAATGGAATTGCACAGGACACCAATAGCAATGAAAAGGAAACTGGGACTCAAATCAATGGAGTGGACCAGAGGAAAGCAAATAATGGCCAAACAGAAAAGAGTCAAGAAGCAAGAATTCAAAGAAATGAGGAGAGTCTTAGGAACCTCCAGGACATCTTTAAACGCTCCAACAACTGAATTATAGGGGTACCAGAAGGGGGGAAAGGCACAGCCACCAGTGGAAAACTTATTTGAACAAATAATAAAGGAGAATTTCCCCAATCTGGCAAAGGAAATAGAATTCCAGGAAATCCAGGAAGCTCAGAGAGTCCCAAAGAAGTTGGACCCAAGAAGGAACACACCAAAGCACATCATCATTACATTAGCCAAGATTAAAATGAAGGAGAGAATCCTAGAAGCAGCAAGGGCTAAGGGGACAGTCACCTACAAAGGAGCCCCATCAGACTGTCAGCAGATTTCTCAAAAGAGACCTTACAGGCAAGAAGGGGCTGGAAAGAAATATTCCAAGTCATGAAATCCAAAGACCTACAACCAAGATTGCTCTATCCAGCAAAACTTTCATTTAGAATGGAAGGACAGATAAAGTGCTTCTCAGATAAGATCAAATTCAAGGAGTTCATCATCACCAAGTCCTTATTATATGAAATGTTAAAGGGACTTATCTAAGAAAAAGAAGTTAAAGAAACATGAACAGTGAAAGGACAACAAACTCACAGTTATTAACAACCACACCTAAAACAAAAGCAAACTAAAAGGACAGCTAGATCAGGAGTGGAAACATAGAAATGAAGATCTCAAGGAGGGTTAGCAACAGGGGAGTGGGAGGAGGAGAAGGGGGGAGAAGGTCCAGAAAATAAGTAGCACAGACAGTAGATAGAAAATAGAAGGGGGGGGAAGAATAGCATGGGAAATATAGAACCTAAAGAACTTGAGACACATGATCATAAACTAAAGGGGGGGTAATGGTGGGGATGAGGGGGTAGGGTGGAGGGGAATGCAAGGGGGAATAGAACAACTGTAACAGCATAATCAATAAAAAATTTTTTAAAAAGACATGGAAATGCACAACTAACTGACAGCTAGGTGGGAAGGAGATGGTTGGGGAAAGAAGGGGAACATGTACAAAGGACTCCTGGACAAGGACAATGGGGTATGGATTGTCTTTGGCAACAGAGGTTGGACAGGGTGGGGAGAGCAATTGGGGGGAATGGAGATAACTGTCACTGAACAATACTAAGAAAATAAATTTAAAAAGAAGCTGAGACTGGATAATAAATTAAATGTTGGGAGCATGAGCTCAGATCTGTTTGGAAAGATGTACTGCCCTGTTGGTTTTCATCAAGCCATTTGGTATCTTCCAGAATTATTTCTAACACGACTCTTAAACCTCTTGAGATCATACACAATTCTGAGAACTTGCTATGAAGCTTTGTATTTTTCTCAAATGATGGTGTGTACATTTCTGAAATATATATGTGCACATCTATGTATATAGATGTATATTTATTTCTCAGAAGCATTCAGGAGCCTCTTCAATGATTCTGGGTTAATCCCATTTTTTCTAATTCAAAATGAGCTTTCCTCATTTGAGTGCCTAGCTCCTTCTGTGGCAGGGCTCTGGTGATCTTGGAAGTTGTTGGTTAAGTGGGGATAGTGAGGTGCCTGAGTAAACAGCATCAAAGAGAGAAAAGACCTGGAGCACATAGAAGATGGAACTGAGCCACAGTCTTTGCATTTCCCACTGAAGCTTTAAATGTATCTGCAGTCTCCACTTGAACCAAATAAGCTTCCTTTACAAAAGAAAGAGCCTACTTTTTTCCTTATAAAATCCTGATTTTATTACTTCTTGAATATTTCTCTTTTTAAAGGAGAACTACAAACCTTATATTATAGGGGCCTCAGATTGACAGCTTAACTTGTATCACACTAGGATTCAGGTATTTCTGGTCACGGAGCAAAGGCCAGTGGGACGGGTATGACAAGGGTGTGTTAGCAGCAAGGACTAAGAGAGCTCATTTGGAATGACCTCATCACAAGGAATAAAGAGTTGGTTTGAGCAATGTGCCAGATTTAAGGGTCAAGTGTGATTTTAATACAGTGCAGTATCAGCCAATCATTGCCCTGCCACCCCTAAGGGCTTTTGCCTGACCCAAGTTGAGAGATGATAGTGATCAGTATGCTAAAAATTTGATTCACTAAAATGTCTGTGAGGCATCACAACAGATTTTGGTAGTGCCCCAATCCATATACTTACTGTGAACCCCTATAACTTCCTACCTGAGCACTTTTTTCAGGAGCAAAGGAAGCAAGCTCAAGCCATGAGCTGGGCAAGCTAGAAATGCCAGAAAGTTAATACCCCTGGAAGCAGCCCCCAGTCAACCACAGAACAGAATGTGGTGAGGAGGCAGCCCTTAGCAGATGATGAATAGCGCCCTCAACTCTTAAGGTGGGATACTTCCGAGGCATGTTCTACAGTCTCCCAAAGTCCTCCAGAAGGATCAGGCTCCAGGATAGCTGGCTTGATAACTGTTAGCTTTCTTCCCATCACTGACTTTTCTTACTTCCTTTCCACTGTTCCTGGGATTGCTCCAAAATACTAAACTGCTTGCACTTACATCCTTGTTTCAGAGGCTGTTTCTGGGGGAAGCTCAATACTAAGACAGGCATTGAGTATACAAGGCAGCACAAGTTTGGGGTCAGGCAACCCTGAATTCAAATTGCTTCTCACCAGTGGCGGTGAACAACTTAGTTTTTTTAAGACTGTTTCATCCATGAAATGGGAAGAACAGTAGTGACTTCACCAGGACACTTTATTAGAAAGATGTTGAGAATGTATATGAAGTATTGTGCACTGAGGCTTGTATATACTAGGTGCTTAATAAATGTTGACTATTCTCAATTACATAATATTGTTAATAGAGCACAGTGCAGGGTGAAGGCAAAGCTGTTCCCCACACTCGGGTGATTGCTGAAGGAGGTTTGGAAGATGTGCTGTAGAGGTCGGGTGTCTGTGAGACTAAGGAGTTTCCTCATGTCAATGACTGAAGAGGAAACATTGCCACAGAAACATTGCTTTTATTATGTTGATGAACTTACTTTTCTGTCTTTTTTTAAGTTTTACACTTTTTAACAAAGATTTTATTTATTTATTTTTAGAGAGAGGGGAAAGTAGGGAGAAACATCAATGTGTGGTTGCCTCTCATGTGACCCCACTGGGGACCTGGCTCACAACACAGCCCTGTACCCTGACTGGGAATCAAACCCAAGACACTTTGGTTCACAGCCCACACTGAGCTACACCAGCCAGGGCCTTAATTTGCTTTCTTAGGGTCTTTCATATTGGAGTTGTTCCCTTTGCTCTCCTTCACTCCCTACTCCTAAGCAAGGTCATATTTAAATTTTCTGATCACAATGAAAGAGAATTCCTTTCAGCCACACTGAGGCAGGCTGAAGGATTTCACTTATTCTCTAATCCCCATGAATTAGACTGCCAGGTTCACTGGCAATGTTCAGGCTTTTCTAACTGCCTGGGGTTCCAGGGTGGGATATAAACAATGGGCCCCTTTGGCTAAGATGGCAGACAGCAGGGATGATCAGCTGTTGCCATGCCACTGCAGGTGCAGCTGGATGACCATGGTTATGGAATGTGTTTTGGCTCTTTTCATTGTTTACTCTAGCTCAAACTCAAGGGCCTATGGTGATATCCTGCCACAGTCTTCTACTTCTTTAGACACTAATAGACAAATTTCTCCCCAATTCTGTAGAGGATATATGCATAAGATATGCATAAGATACCATGATTTTTATGCAAAAGTAACTTTTAAGAGGGGATAGCATTACAGATAGGAAGGGACCCAGCAACCTTGACACACCTGGCCTTAAGAACAAGAGCCACAAGACCTGTGGATCTCATCTGTCTCATGGGAGAAAGAAAAACCTTTCTGTGACCTTGTCAGCTGGTCTTCAGCTCATGCAGGGATTTTCCCAAGAGGGTCCCATATAGTGTGTCTATGGGGTCTGAAAAATCTCTTGATATCAACACTTTAATACTGATCTCTGAGACACTTCATTAGTACCCCTCAGGGCCATTTGCATTAAAGTGACTTAGGTTTATGTCTTAGTGTGAAACTGTGAGCTCCTTGAGGGCAGAATTCAGTTATGATATTTGTTTGTGCCCAGAAGCCAGTATAGACCCTGCCTAGGGTTGCCAGGTTTAGCCAGGGAAGAAGGAAATATTGTTTATCCAAAATTCAAATTTAACTTGCATTTTATCTGGCAGATAGCCCATCTCAGTAAATATTGGTGGGTGAGGGAAGAAATGAATGACTAGAACTGTAGCAGCACATGGAGAAATAAACTGGTAAAAACACAGCCTGACCATGTAAAAGATACTCACCTAAGTTATGTCTAACAATCGCAAAACATCAGAACTGTGTCTGGTTCACGTTCTTTCTGCCTTGGAAAGTCTGACAGTCTGGTTTTGACTTGAGGGGCGTTTCCTACCCAGGCCTCCTCAGTCACTCGCACTTAGTGTCTGTGTGGGAAGAACGCTGATCTTCTATGAAGGTGTTTCGTTCCAATAACTTTACCTCTGAAGCCCACACATCTCTGATTTCATGTCTGCCTAACCGTTTATTAGTGCGCACCAGTTGTACAAGAAAATGGACAGTGGATGGTGTATGGGGTTCAGTTATTCTGAAGCACAAACATCTCTGTATCTTCCTTTAAAATTCCAAAAATGTGCTTTCACTCCAGCCGAACCCTGGGATTTTGGGTAAAGTCACTCACTTTGATTAAGCCATCAGGACCAATTCTGTTTGGGAGAGATATAGGCCTGGGGTTAGTTCCTTTAACAATTATTCTTAAGGAAGACTTTGTAAACTCTCTGGGTGAATTCTGCTGCGGCTCCCGCCCTGTTCACTCACTTTTTCTCTGAACTCTGGCCTGCCTGCTCCTTCTCCCTAACTCCTACCCACTGGTGCAACCTGAACACCAGCCATCATCACCTGGAGGGCTTGCTAAGACACAGATGCTTGGGCCCTCACCTCCCAAGTCACTAATTCAGCAGGTTAAGAAACTGCATTTCTAACAGGTTTCCTGGTGATGCCCTGCTGCTGCTGGTCTTGGCAACACACAGAATCGCCCTTCTATACCATTCCTCCCCCTGCTGTTCTGGATCCTTATCTCTTGTTCTCCATAATATTTCTCTGTTCCCAGAGCAGCATAACACAGTAACCTCAGTCTGCCTTGGCTTGCTAGTTCTATTTCCCTCCTTCTTTCTCCCCTCCAGTTGGTAAACATTTACTTACACTTCCTGTTCAATGTAGGCCAGCATTCGGCTGACATGTGATGCAGAGATCTCCCCGTCCACCTCAGCAATATATGTGTAGAGAAACTGGAAGGTGCTGAACGGGATCCGGGCAGGTCCACTATCATGGCCGGATGATAAAACTTCACAGGCTATCTTGAGAGTTTTGGAAATGGTCTATAAAGCCATAAGAGTAAATCAGGAGACAGGCACTATTCCAGGCTAGACTCCTAAGACCAGTTTAGATATGAGAAAGAAATGAAGTGGGAATAGTATAACGTTCTGGCAAGTTTTAGTTTTCTGTACCCAAATGTTATTTAATTCAATCAGATACTCTTGGTCTACTGGGTGTCTTCTTCTTTTCCCTCTTCTTTCTTTGTTGGAGGGATGCTGTCAAGGAATTAAATTTATAAACTGCTCAATACTTTAAAATATTTATTATTTTAATCAGAACAAACTGAAGAAGAATTGGATTTGCATTCTACAAAATTAAAATGAGTTATTATTCTTATTATTCTCCTGTGTTTGATATCCTCAAGGGGATGAAGTGATTAGTGTAACCAGATACTTGGAGGGAAGGCCACTGGGGGTGGGGAAGTTTGGGGGAGAGTGGGGGGAGGGTAATGCCCCTGGGAGATAAGAGTTGAAGACTCAGGAGGAGTGACACTGAGCATCACAATGAGCCTACTTCTTCTAATACATAAGGATCTAAAAATAAAAAATAAAAATAAAACATGTGGATCTATATAATCAGAACTACCCAGTACCTTATATGACACTGACCTTGTAGTTGCTAGGAAAAATTAGTAGATGATGAATGCTAGAAGTTTTAATGGAAGGGTTGCTACAGAAGCAAATATTCCTTACAATGAAACTTGAACATTAAAGTGTCGAGTTCAGAACTGAAGTTTCACTTATCTTTGTCTTTAAATAAAAACTGCACTTGGAATAGGAAAAGAGTTGTGAAATGATGGGATAAAGTAAAGATTCAAAGAAAGGATTGTTTAGGTCCTAAGTGGCAAAGACAGGTCAGCATATACACTACGGTGCTTTTTGAAAACACATGACATGTAGCTTCTCCTCACACACTCTGCAGGGAGCAGTGAAAAGTTAGTCCTAAGCAGCGAACTGGGAGAAAGGAGCAGCAGCTGCTGGAACTCCCCAAATGGTTGGCCAGTGCTGCTCTTGGTTTGCAGTTCCTGTTTGCTGTTGTGCTCTCCTCCTCTCCCTGAGTGTTGTGAATGTCTACATGGTGTGTCTTTAACTGGGGGGTGTGCCACCCAGGGACATAGGTCTGTCTGTGAAGTATATGAAGATGCTGAATCAACTTGACCCATGTTCCTAGGGACACTGCTTTACCTGATGGCAGGTAATTCAGACATTTTTGCATTAATTAATTAAATTGACTTCATATTAAAATATGTTTACATTTACAAATATTGCTATTTTATGAAATAGAATCTTCCATGTCTATGAGATTTAAAATGATATACTACTTGATGTCAAAGAAATTTTAGGTTTTCAACAACCCACTCTTTCTTGCCCTTGGGAGTCGTGCCTGAGAAATTGCCGTGAAGCACTGACTGAGGCAGCGTGCCACATGTTACCATGGGGGAGGACGGGAGGCCAGGCATACAAGCAGCTGGGTAAGAGGCTGTCAGTGAGGATGGAGAACACACATGTAAGATGAGGTCAGCATGACAGTGGGTTTGGGGAGATTTGCAAGCATGTGTGAATGGACCTACTTAATTTCCATCCATAGTGCATTCTCTCTGCCCTTCTTAAAACAATAGCAAACACTACTCTCATTCTGCCTTTGTCCTGTTGTTCTCTTTCTACAGTTTCATCCAAGTTGAGGTGCTGTTATGATATGAATTGTGTCTGCCCAAAGTTCATATGTTGAAGCCCCAACTCATATTTGGAAATAGAGCCTTTAAAGAGTAATTTAAGTTAAAATGAAATATTAGAGTGGGCCTTAATCCAGTAAGTCTGACCTCCTTATAAGAAGAGGAAGTTGGGGTGAAACAGAGAGAGAGAAAAAGAGAGAGAAAGAAGACACATACATGTGCACATGAACCACCATGTAAAGAAAGAGGGAGGCACTGGCTATTTACAAACCAAAGGAGACTGTCCTCAGACACACCTCGGTCTCAGACTTCCAGCCTCCAGAACTGTGAGGAAATACATTTTCATTGTAAGCCTCCCAGTCTGTAGTAGTTTGTTATGGCAGCCCTAGCGAACTAGTACAGATGTTTTCTACCCCAAACATCTTTTACCAATCATTTAAACAACCTTCAAATTCTATTGCCTTCATAAGATTTTAAAATAGCTTAAGAGATTTAATAAATAGCTGAATAGATAAAGAATTCTCTTGCCTGGAGCTTTTTGTTAAACTTAAGTAAATTTAAAGTAAACAAATCTGCATTCTGATGCACAAGGTATTTTGGTCAGATAGGCATTCACTTCATAGAGATAGCCTTTGAGCATCTT
>NW_026521453.1:0-5734 GCF_021234435.1 Artibeus jamaicensis
TTTTAAAATTTTTTTATTGAATTATGCAATTACATTTGCTCTATTTCACCCCCTCCTTTCCCCCCTGCACACCCCTCCCCCTTTCCCCCTTTAGTTCATGCACACGTGTCTTGAATTCTTTAGATTCTGTATTTCCCCTACTATTCTTACCCTCCCCCTATCTGTTTTATCTACTGTCTGTACTTCTTATTTTCTGTCCTTCTCCCCCTTATCCTCCTCCCACTCCCCTGTTGCTAACCCTCCATTGTGAGATCTTCATTTCTATGGTTCTGCTCCTGATCTAGCTGTCCTCTTAGTTTGCTTTTTGTTTTAGGTGTGGTTGTTACTAACTGTGGTTTGCTGTCCCTTTCCTGTTCATCTTTTTGTATCTTTTTCTTAGGTAAGTCCCTTTAACATTTCATATAATAAGGGCTTGGTGATGATGAACTCACTTAGATTTGATCTTATCTGAGAAGCACTTTATCTGTCCTTCCATTCTAAATGAAAACATTGCTGGGTAGAGCAATCTTGGTTGTAAGTCTTTGGATTTCATGACTTGGAATACCTCTTTCCAACCCCTTCTTGCCTGGAAGGTCTCTTTTGAGAAATCAACTGTAACCGTCTGTAGAACTCCTTTGTAGGTGACTGTCCCCTTATCTCTTGCTGCTTCTAGGATTGTCTCCTTCATTTTAATCTTGGCTAATGTAATGATGATGTGCCTTGGTGTGTTCCTTCTTGTCCAACTTCTTTGGGACTCTCTGAGCTTCCGGATTTCCTGGAAGTCTATTTCCTTTAATTAGGAAATTCTCCTTTATTATTTGTTCAAATAAGTTTTCCACTGGTGGCTGTGCCTTTCCCTTTTCTGGTACCCCTATAATTCGGATGTTGGAACGTTTAAAGATGTCCTGGAAGTTCCTAAGCTTCTCCTCCATTTTTTTCTTTTCTTCATTCTTTTCTGTTTGATCATTTTTCTTCCTTTTGGTCCATTCCCTTGGTTTTAGTCCCAATTTTCTTTCCATTACTATTGGTTTCTTTGTATTACCATTCATTTCAATTAGTTTAGCTTCCATATGTTTCTCTAATTTGTGACTAAAATCAACCAGTTCTGTAAGGATCCTGATAACTTGATGTTTTGAACTGTGCATCCGAAAGACTGGCTATTTCTTCATCACTTAGATGTATTGGTTCTGGGGCTCCTGAGTTGTCTCGGTATTTTGGTCTATTCGTGCTGTTAAGTGCGGAATAAATGTAGTTGTTTTGGGCGAGGCAGCAGGTCGCTGGTTTGTGACGCTGTGTGTGGGGGCATGGTCCAGAGGAAGGGCGGCGGTTCTCCGATTGGCCCAGCCTGTCCAGTCCCCAGCACTCTGATCTTGTTTATCCGATGGGGTGTGTTGGCAGCCTGCTGCCCGCGCAGGCTTCCCTTCTCACTGGTTTCTCCGCAGGCAGATGCGCAACCTACCGACCTACCGCCTGACCGCAGACAGCCCACCACGCCTCTTCCCTGTGCGCTCCCGTAGCTAGCTTGCGATCAGCACCTTCAGCTGCTTGTGCTCCGCGCACCACCCGGGAATTTTTTCTTGCTAACCTGCTCCGCTGCTGGTTTCGCTTCTCTTACTGGTTTAGCTGAGCATTTAGATGTCTTTGGACTCCGTATTGTCGATTTTCCATGTGGCTTGGTTGTGATTGTTGTTAAAAATAGTTGTTCTTATATTTGGTTGTGCACAGAGGCAAGGTGGTTCCTCCACCTACGTCTCCATCTTGGCGGAACTTGTATTTTTCTTATTACCACTTATTACCACTCATTCCCCTTATACCCTTTGCCCCCAGCAATCATCATACTGTTGCCCAAAACCACGAGTCCTTTTTCCTTCTTGTAAGCTGACTCCTCCCCTAGCCTTCCCAACCCAACTGTCATCTGCTCTTCATCCTATGAGTCTCTCTCTGTTTTGTTTTGTTAGTTCCATTTGCTTGTTAGAGTCTACATATGAATGAAGTCATATGGCGATTATCTTTTCTCACTGCTTGTTTTACTTAGGAAAATGTTCTACAGCCCATCCATATTGTTTGCAAAGGTAACATTTTCTTCTTTTTGTGGCTGAGTAGTATTATTGTGTAAATGTACCATAGTTGTTTATCCACTCTTCTACTGATGGATACTTGGCCTGCTTCCATATCTTGGTGATTGTAAATAATGCTACAATGAACATAGGAGTGCTTATGTTCTTTGGAATTCGTGTTTAGTTTCTTCAGATATATTCCCAGAAGTGGGATCACTGGGTCAAAGGGCAGACTCATTTTAGATTCTTTGAGGTATCTCCTAGCTTTACACAGTGGCTGCACCTATTCCTGTGTCAAAGGGTTCCCTTCCTCTATATCCCCTTGTCAGTAACTGTTTGTTCATTTATTGATGAAAGCTACTCTCACAGGTGTGAGATAGTACATCTTTGTGGTTTTAATTACATTTTTCTGATGATTAGTGATGTTGAGCAACTTTTCATATGTCTATTTGCTATCTGTATGTCCTCTTTGCAAGTATCTGTTCATGTTCTTTGCCCATTTTTAATTAGGAGTTTATTTTAGGTTTTTTTGGTGTTAAGTGTTGTAAGTACTTTATAAATTTTGAATGTGCTTAAGCAGATGTATCAAATGGAAAATGTGTTCTTCTATTCTGTGGGCTGTCTTTTTATTACATGAAGTCCTTATCAATAGATTTGAAAGCTTTTGATAAGATACAGTACCATTTATGGTAAACCTTCAGCAAGGTAGAGTCACAAGAACAAATCTAAACATAATAAGAGAGCCATATAAGTTTTTACATACATATAGTAAAAAACACTGCCAGCTTCATATTCCAGTGGGCAAAAACTACAAAGTGTTTCCCTAAAGATTGGGAACAGGGCAGGATGTCCTCTTTCACCTCTCTTGTTGTAATTACTGGAAGCATAGTCACAGCAATCAGACAGAAAATACAAAGGCATCCAAATGGGAAAGAAAGAAGTAAGCTGTCATTATTTGCAGATAGCATGATACTGTATGTAGAGAACCCCAAAGATTTTACCAGAAACTACTAAAACTGATAAAGGAATGCAACAAAGTAGCAGGATACAAAATTAATATCCGTAAATCAGTTACCCTTTTATGTGACAATAATAGACAGAAAGGAAATTAAGAAAACAATCCCATTTACAATTGCTTCAAAATGAATAAAATATCTAGGAATAAGCCTAACCAAAAATGCAAAAGATCTGTACATGGAAAATGATAAGAGTGAAGAAAGAAATTGAAGAAGATACAAATAAGTGGAAGCACATACCATGCTCATGGATAGGAAGAATTAACATCATTGTAATGCCCTTTACTAAAGCAGTCTATAGATTCAATGCAATTCTTATAAAGATTTCAATATTCTTATTTCTGAGAACTTCAAACAAATATTCAAAAATTTGTGTAGGATACAAAAGGATCTGTATAGCAATAGTGATCCTGTGAATGAAGAACAAAGTTGGAAGAATCACGCTACCTAATATCAAACTATACTACAAAATTAAGCCAAAGTAATCAAAACAGCCTGGTCCTTGCAAAAAACAGATACGTGAATCAATGGAATAGACTATGAATGAATCAACCCCTTATCTTTATAGTCAATTAATATTCAACAGAGGAGGCACACATAGAATGGGTTCACAAAAAATTTATTTAATAAATGGTGTTGAGAAAAATTGGACAGATATGTGCAGAAAAATGAAACTAGACTATATGCTACACCACACACAAAGATTAAATTCAAAATGGATCAAATGTTAGACCCAAAACCATAAAAATCATAGAAAAAAAACCTAAGCAGCAAAATCTTGGACATTGCTTTATGCAATATGTTATAGGATATATTTGCCCAGGCAAGGGAAACAAAAGAAAAAAATAAACAAAATGGGACTACATCAAACTAAAAAGTTTTTGCAATTTCCCTGTTGAAGAAATTAGTTCGTTTGTCCTGGAATATTTTCCATATTCTATTTTGTTAATTTCATCCCTTTTGGTTTAACATTTCTTTTTTTTTTTTAACTTTTTTTATTGATTGTACTTATTACCTTTCTATTCCCCACTCCTTCCCTCCCCCCTGTCCCCACCTTTCCCCCTTTAGTTCATGAACACATGTCTCAAATTCTATAGATTCTGTTTCCCTTTCTTACCCTCCCCTTTTTTCTTCTACCGTCTATGCTACTTATTTTCTGTCTTCTCTTGCTGTATCCTCCTCCCACTCCCTGTTGCTAGCAACCACTATGAGATCTTCATGTCTATGGTTCTGCTCCTGATCTAGCTGTCCTCTTAGTTTGCTTTTGTTTTAGGTGTGGATTTATTTACTAACTGTAGGTTTGCTGTCCTTTCCTTCACTGTTCATCTTTTTTATCTTCTTTTCTTAGGTAAGTCCCTTTAACATTTCATATAATAAGGGCTTGGTGATGATGAACTATGAATTTGATCTTATCTGAGAAGCACTTTATCTGTCCTTCCATTCTAAATGATAACTTTGCTGGGTAGAGACAATCTTGGTTGTAGGTCTTTGGATTTCATGACTTGGAGATACCTCTTTCCAGCCCCTTCTTGCCTGTAAGGTCTCTTTTGAGAAATCAATGACAGTCTGATGGGAACTCCTTTGTAGGTGACTGTCCCCTTATCTCTCTTCTAGGATTGTCTCCTTCATTTAATCTTGGCTAATGTAATGATGATGTGCCTTGGTGTGTCTTGGGTCCAACTTTTTTGGGACTCTCTGAGCTTCTAGTTTCCCTGGAAGTCTATTTCCTTAGATTGGGGAAATTCTCCTTTATTATTTGTTCAAATAAGTTTTCCACTGGTGGCTGTGCCTTTCCCTTTCTGGTACCCCTATAATTCGGATGTTGGAGCAGTTGAATGTCCTGGAGGTTTAAGCTTCTCCTCATTTTTCTTTCTTATTTCTTCATTCTTTTCTGTTTGTTTTCTTCCTTCTGGTCCACTCTTGGTTTTTGGTCCAATTTTCTTTCCATTACTATTGGTTTCCTGTGTATTTCCCTTCATTTCAATTAGTTTTAGCTTCCATATGTTTCTCTAATTTGTGACTAAAATCAACCAGTTCTGTAAGGATCCTGATAACCAGTGTTTTGAACTGTGCATCTGAAAGACTGGCTATTTTTTTATAGATCTATCGGTTCTGGGGCTCTGAGTTGACCTAGAGCCATTTTGGTCTATTCGTGCTGTTAAGTAAAGAGCGGGCAAGCACTTAGTTGTTTACCGGGACTGGGAGACCCAGGTCGCTGTGGTTTGTGAGCGTGTGGGGGCGTGGTCAGAGAGGGAGCAATGGCGGTCCTCTCCATGTAGCCCAGCCACGTCAGTCTCCCTGCATCTTGTTTATCCGATTGGAATTGTGCGAGGCTGCTGCCCAGGCAGAGCTTCCCACTCTCCACTGGTTTCTCATGCCTTGGTGTCCCGCGACACGCCTACGCAGACAGCTGCGCCTCTTCCTTGTGCGCTCTCGCAACCAGCTCGCTCTCGATCAACGCTTTCTTCTGTGTGCACTCACCATTATGCCCGAGAATTTTCTTGCTAACCTGGTCCGCTGCTGGCTTCGCTTCTTTCTGGAATCCCAGCTGAGTATCTAGTTGTGCTTTGGACTGTGTTATCGATTTTTCCGTGTGACAGTTGTGACTGCTGTTAAAAATGGTTGTTCTTAGATTTGATTTGTGCAGGGCAAGGTGGTTCCTCCACCTACGTCTATCTTACG
>NW_026521454.1:0-113336 GCF_021234435.1 Artibeus jamaicensis
CTAGAACAGGAAGATGGAGGCATAGGTGGATGTGCCCTGCCTTCTCACACAACCAAGTTTAGAGACAACTTAATATTAGCAATAGAAAACATAGCCAGAACACGGAAAATTGAACTTTTTGGAAGTCCGTTAACAACAAATTCTTCAGCCTGACCGGTAAGGGGAGAAACCAGCGGCTGGTGAAACGGAGTTGCACAGGAAAACTCGGTCGGACGAACTCAGGCCCGCGGAATCCATATGCGCGGAATCCATACGCGCGGCATCCAGGCGCAGGGTTGGACCTAGTGAGCGACCGAGCGAGTGACCAGGCGAGCCACCGCTGGGGAGACAGTGGGGAGCGGTGCTGCGTGTTGACTGTGGTCGCACATTTGTCCGTGGGTGGACAGGCAAGGAAGTGGGTGGTTGGACTGGAGCCCGGTGGGTCCCCGCGGCAAGCGGCAGTGGAGGGCCCCGCCATTTCCCTGCTCTGACCCCACCTCCACATACAGCGTCATAACCCAGCGATTCTGAGTGGCCCGGCCCAGGTGAACCGCCTAAGGCGCTGATCCTTACCCAGCTGTGAGAAACAGCAGAGGGGGTCGCCATTTCCCCGCTCTGACCACGCCCCCACATACAGCATCACAACCCAGAGACCTAGGAGTCCAAGGCGCTGCTTGTCACACTTAAAGGGCGCGAATAGACCAAAAATGTCGCAAGAATATCTCAAAGCCCCAGAGCCCATAGATCTAAGCGATGAAGAAATAGCAAAACTCTCAGACGCACAGTTTAAAACACTGGTCATCAGGATCCTCTCAGAACTGGTTGATTATACCAACAAATTAGACAAATATATGAAGGCGAAACTAATTGAAATGAATGGAATTGCACAGGACACCAATAGCAATGAAAGGAAACTGGGACTCAAATCAATGGAGTGGACCAGAAGAAAGCAAATAATGGCCAAACAGAAAAGAGTCAAGAAGCAAGAATTCAAAGAAATGAGGAGAGTCTTCGGAACCTCCAGGACATCTTTAAACGCTCCAACATCCGAATTATAGGGGTACCATAAGGGGGAAAGGCACAGCCACCAGTGGAAAACTTATTTGTACAAATAATAAAGGAGAATTTCCCCAATCTGGCAAAGGAAATAGACTTCCAGGAAATCCAGGAAGCTCAGAGAGTCCCAAAGAAGTTGGACCCAAGAAGGAACACACCAAGGCACATCATAATTACATTAGCCAAAATTAAAATGAAGGAGAGAATCCTAGAAGCAGCAAGAGCTAAGGGGACAGTCACCTACAAAGGAGTTCCCATCAGACTGTCAGCAGATTTCTCAAAAGAGACCTTACAGGCAAGAAGGGGCTAGAAAGAAGTATTCCAAGTCATGAAATCCAAAGACTTACAACCAAGATTGCTCTATCCATCAAAACTTTCATTTAGAATGGAAGGACAGATAAAGTGCTTCGCAGATAAGATCAAATTCAAGGAGTTCATCATCACCAAGCCATTATTATCTGAAATGTTAAAGGGACTTATCTAAGAAAAAGAAGTTGAAAAAATATGAACAGTGAGAGGACAGCAAACTCACAGTTATTAAGAACCACACCTAAAACAAAAGCAAACTAAAAGGACAGCTAGATCAGGAGTGGAAACATAGAAATGAATATCTCAAGGAGGGTTAGCAACAGGGGAGTGGGAGGAGGAGAAGGTACAGAAAATAAGTAGCATAGACAGTAGATAGAAAATAGATGGGGGGGGCAAGAATAGTATGGGAAATATAGAATCTAAAGAACTTGAGACACATGGTCCTAAACTAAAGGGGGGGTAATGGTGGGGATGGGGGCATAGGGTGGAGGGGAATGAAGGGGGGAATAGAACAACTGTAATGGCATAATCAATAAAAATAAATAAATTAAAAAAAAATTTAAAGCACTATAATTTGCCATGGTAACAAAGTAACAGAATATTTTATCTCAATCGATAGAAATAAAACATATGAAACATTCAGCACTTCATCATGTCAAAAACTTACAAAGAAAGGGCACCTTCTCAATTTCATAAAAGGCATCAAAATAAATAGCTAATATCTTACTAAATGGTGACACTGCTTTTCTTGTAAGGTTGGGAGGAAGGAAAGGATGCCTGTGCTCACCGTTTGTATTCATCATTGTAGTGAAGGCCCCAATCTTATTAACAATACAAAAAAAAATTAAAGCCATGGGGGTTAGTTAGCTCAAGACAAGATGTGTGTTATTTAAAGAATGTAATATAATTCCTTCTTATCTCCTTTTGGGAGTAGCTTATTGTCCTGTGACTGCTTCTGGACCTTTTTCTTCTGCATTTGCACACATATATGTGCCTCCAGGTCATACGTAGGTTTTTACAACCTGGACATGTGCTGCCTTTGTCTGGGACCTTTTATAAGGAGGCTCAGACTGGAGGAGGTGTGGTCTCTCTCACACGTACACAAAGTACCCCCCATCATGGGTGGACTCCCCTGTAATGTGAGTAATGAATAGCATGTCCACATCTGCTCGCCCACCAAGTGGTTTTCTTCTGAATATCATGAACATTAAAGCAGCTCTGCAGGTGGGATCTCTTGTGCTATAATCCATAAAAATTTCAAGCTAGAAACTTAACTATCTTTATTTGTAAGGGACATGATAATCTATTAACAGAGAACATTTACTCCTGTTCTATATGCTCTTTTCTCAGTTCAGAGCCTGCATAATTAGTACACAGCTTGCAAAGTTTGTTGGAGAACCAAATTGGCAATATAACAAACTAATCCAAGACAAAGGTCAATGAGCTAAGCTATTCTTGCTTCATTTAAATTATAAAATAAATATAAATAGCACCAAATGAAACCAAACAAAATACTAGAGGATACAACTTCATATAGTAACATTTATATCTATACAAGCTAATAGGAGAAAATTGCACTTTTGTAGAAATAATAGCTACAAATGATGACTTTGAAAAGCAACATATGGAGGATGCTGGGAAGATGGCGACGGAGTAAGATGGAGCGGATACTAGCTCCTGTACTCATGGGTGAAAATCCTGGCAGATCTATGGAAAAACAGCACAATAAAGCATCGGTTACCCAGCATTTATGAAATTAAAAGACCAGAGATTGTGACCGACGCTGAAACACCAGACGGCGGCAGAGTCAGCTACTGGAGCTGGGTCTCACGCGGACCCTGTACTGCCGCCAGAGCAACAGGCCTGGGAGCCGGGGCCTCAGGTACGGAAGCCGGACACTCAAGCCCCTGTGACGGTCCTGGGAGACAGAGGAGTCAGGAACCAGAGCGGGGACACCCTTGTGCCGATGCCATAGCTACTAGCCTGGGCAACGGAAGGGTCAGTTGCAGGAGCTGGGACACCAAAGGCCCCTGTGACGCCGCCATAGAGACAGGCCTAGACCCTGAGGAGCCAGCTACGGGAGCCGGGAAGCTCTCAAATCCTGTGCCGTTGCCATAGCGACCGGACTGGATGTCGGGGAGTCAGGTACGGAAGCCGGGACTCTCCAAACCCCTGTGACGCAGCTGAGGAGACAGCTACGGGAGCCGGGAAGATCTCAAATCCTGTGCTGCTGCCATAGCGACGGGACTGGACGTCGGGGAGTCAGGTACGGAAGCCTGGACTCCAAACCCCTGAGACAGCCCGGGGTGGCAGAGGATCCCTCTACGGGAACTGGGAGGGCCACAACCCCTGTGCTGCTGCCATAGCAAGGGGATTGGACACTGGGGAATCAGGTACGGGAGTTGGGACTTTCTAAGCCTCTGTGCCACTGCCATAGAGACAGGACTAGACGCCGGGGAGTCAGGTACGGAAACCGGGACACTCTAAGCCCCTGTGACGGCCCTGGGCGGCAAGAGAGCCAGATACGGGAGCCAGGACATTCCCAGCCTCTGTGCCACTGCCCTAGTAACGGGCCTGGGTGCTTGAGGAGGCGGCTACTAGAGCCGGGACATTCAGCAGTGGTAGGCGACCAATGCAGAGACCAGTGCGAGGACCAGCGTGAGTGTAGGTGGAGACGAAGAACATCAAGAAACTTCAAGGAGTCTGTACCACTGAACTTCACAAGGAACATACCACAGAAGTATACACCATAAAACCAGTGTTTCAGAACAGATCAATTTTGGAAGCAGAGACTAACAAGAAGAGTCTCAAACAATGGGGAAGACAAAGAAACAATCCCCAAATGAAAGAAAAAGCAGAAACTTCAGAAAGAATGTTAGATGAAATAGACGCTGATCAACTATCAGACAGTGAATTCAAAGCACTGGTTATTACGAGGTTCAAAGAGCTCAAAGAGCTCACAGTGAGCTACCAGAAACTACAGGGGAATTATAATGATCTCTCTGCAAACTACAGCAACATCAAAAAGGAAATGGAAACCATCAGCAAGAGACAAGAGGAAATGAAGAATACAATTTCCGAATTGAAACACAGTAGAAAGTTTCCAAAGCAGGATAGATGAAGCGGAGGATAGGATTAGTGAGTTGGAGGACAGGATAGAAAGCATCTCACAGAAAGAGCAAGAAAATGAAAAGAGGCTCAGAAAGAATGAAGAGGGATTAAGAGAAATGCAAGACAATATGAAACGTATAATATACGAATAATAGGAATACCAGAAGGAGAAGAAGAAGAACAAGGGATAGAAAACGTATTTGAACGAGTAATGAGAGAAAATTTTCCTAATTTGATAAGAGAAAAAGTCTCACAAATCCAGGAATCACAGAGAGTCCCAATCAAGAGGAACCCAAGGAGGCCCACCTCAAGACACATCATCATCAAAATGGCAAAATTCCAAGACAAAGAGAGAATCTTAAAGGCAGCAAGGGAGAAAAAAGAAATAACATACAAGGGAGCCCCAATAAGGTTAGCTACCGACTTCTCAATGGAAACACTTCAAGCAAGAAGAGAATGGCAAGAAATATTTCAAGTAATGAGAACCAGAGGCCTACAACCAAGGCTACTTTACCCAGCAAGGCTCTCAATCAAGATAGAAGGCCAAATAAAGAGCTTCCAAGACAAAAGAAGTCTAAAGAATATGCCTCCACCAAACCAGCTCTACAAGAAATACTAAAAGGACTGCTTTAAGGGAAGGAAGGATAAGAGGGAGACAGAGAGGAACACAGGTACAAAAATGGCAATGAATAAGTACCTATCAATAATAACCTTAAATGTAAATGGATTAAATTCTCCAATCAAAAGACACAGAATAGCTCAATGGATAAGAAAGCATGACCCACACATATGCTGCCTACAAGAGACTCACCTCAGGACAAAAGACCATCACAGACTAAAAGTGAAAGGCTGGAAACAAGTTTTCCAAGCAAACGGACAAGAAAAAAAGCTGGGGTAGCAATTCTCATATCAGACAAAATAGACTTCAAAAAAAAGGCTGTAAAGAGAGACCCAGAAGGTCATTTCATTATACTCAAGGGAAGAATCCACCAAGAAGACATTAACATTGTAAACATATATGCACCAAACATAGGGGCACCCAAATATATCAAGAAAATCTTAGAGGACTTCAAGAAAGATATTGACAGCAACACAATCATAGTAGGGGATTTGAACACCCCACTATCAAAAATGGACAGATCTTCCAAACAAATTATCAAAAAAGATATTGTGGCATTAAACAACACCCTAGTTGAAATGGACTTAACTGATATATATAGAGCCCTTCATCCCAAAGAAGCTAAATACACATTCTTTTCAAATGTACATGGAACGTTCTCAAAGATAGACCACATGATAGGACACAAAAGGAGCCTCAACAAATTCAAGAAAATTGAAATCATACCAAGCATCTTCTCTGACCACAAGGCACTGAAATTAGAAACCAACCCCAAAGAAAAAAACCCAAAGCACCCAAAAACTTGGAGACTGAATGGTATGCTATTAAACAATGAATGGGTCAAGAATGAAATTAGGGAAGAAATCAAAACATTTCTGGAAACAAATGAAAATGATCGCACAACAACCCAAAACTTATGGGACACAGCGAAGGCAGTCCTGAGAGGGAAGTTTATAGCAATACAGGCCTACCTAAAGAATATAGAAACATTTCAAACAAACAACCTAACCATACGCCTGCAAGAACTTGAGGAACAACAACAAAGACAGCCTAGAGCAAGCAGAAGGAAGGAAATAACCAAGATTAGAGCAGAATTAAATGACATAGAAACTAAAAGCACAATTTTAAGGATCAATGAATCCAGGAGTTGGTTCTTTGAGAAGATAAACAAAATAGACAAGCCTTTAAGTAGGCTCATCAAGAAAAGAAGAGAGAGGACACAAATAAACACAATCAGAAATGAAAAAGGAGAGATTACAACTGATACCACAGAAATAGAAGAGATTGTAAGAAATTACTATGAAGAACTGTATGCCAAGAAATTTGAAAACCTAGGGGAAATGGACAGATTTCTATAAAAATACAATCTTCCAAAACTCAGTGAAAAAGAAGCAGAAAATCTAAATTCACCAATAACAGCAAAAGAAATTGAAGCAGTAATCAAAAAACTCCCATCACACAAAAGCCCCGGACCAGATGGTTTCACAGGAGAATTCTACAAAGCATTTAAGGAAGAGCCAACCCCTATTCTCCACAGACTATTTCAAAAAATTCAGAAGAATGGAAAACTCCCAAATTCTTTTTTATGAAGCCAGCATCATCTTAATTCCAAAACCAGATAGAGACACAACAAAGAAAGAAAACTTCAGGCCAATATCGCTGATGAACATAGATGCTAAAATCCTCAACAAAATATTGGCAAATCGCATCCAACAACATATCAAAAAGATCATACACCATGATCAAGTAGGATTCATCCCAGGAATGCAAGGATGGTTCAATATTCGCAAATCAGTAAATGTAATACATCATATAAACAAAAGCAAAGACAAAAACCACATGATCATATCAATAGATGCAGAAAAAGCTTTCGATAAGGTACAACACCCATTTATGATAAAAACACTCAGCAAAGTGGGAATACAAGGAGCATTTCTCAAAATAATAAAGGCCATATATGAGAGACCTACAGCCAATATCATACTCAACGGGAAAAAACTAAAAGCTTTTCCACTAAGATCAGGAACAAGACAAGGTTGTCCACTTTCACCACTTCTATTTAATATAGTATTGGAAGTTTTAGCCACAGCGATCAGGCAAGAAAAGGAAATAAAAGGCATCCAAATAGGAAAGGAGGAAACAAAACTGTCACTGTTTGCAGATGACATGATAGTGTACATGGAAAATCCTATAGACTCTACCCAAAAACTCCTCAAACTAATTGATGAGTTTGGCAAAACAGCTGGTTATAAAGTCAATATCCAGAAATCAAAGGCATTTTTGTATACCAACAGTGAATCAGCAGAAGCAGAAATAAAGAGAGAAATCCCATTTGATATAGCAAAAAAGAAAAATAAAATATCTGGGAATAAACCTAACCAAGGAGGTAAAAAACCTGTATGCAGAAAACTACACAGCCCTGAAGAACGAAATCAAGGAAGACACAAACAAATGGAAACATATACCTTGTTCATGGATTGGAAGAATTAACATTATCAAAATGTCCATACTACCCAAAGCAATATACAGATTCAATGCAATACCTATTAAAGTACCAATGGCATATTTCACAGACATAGAACAAACACTTCGAAAATTTATATGGAACCATAAACGAGCTCGAATAGCAGCTGCTCTTTTAAGAAAGAAGAACAAAGTAGGGGGATCACAATACCTGATATCAAACTGTATTACAAGGCCACTGTAATCAAAACAGCCTGGTACTGGCATAAAAACAGGCACATAGACCAATGGAACAGAACAGAGAGCCCAGAAATCAACCCAACTCTCTACAGTCAATTAATATTCGACAAAGGGGGCAGTAACATAAAATGGAGTAAAGATAGCCTCTTCAACAAATGGTGTTGGGAGAACTGGACAGCTACATGCAAAAAAATGAAACTTGAGCACAGACTTACACCATACACCAAAATAAATTCAAGGGATAAAAGACTTAAATGTAAGTCATAACACCATTAAAGTCCTAGAGGAGAACATTGGCAAGAAAATCTCAGATATTTCACGCAGCAACTTCTTTACTGATATGTCCCCTAGAGCAAGGAATGTAAAGGAAAGAATAAACAAATGGGATCTCATCAAAATAAAAAGCTTCTGCATGGCTAAAGAAAACAGTATTAAATTAGCAAGACAACCAACTGTATGGGAAAACATATTTGCCAATGATACCTCAGACAAAGGTTTAATCTCTAAAATATACAAAGAACTTACAAGACTCCACTCTAAGAAGACACCCAACCCAATTAGAAAATGGGAAAAGGACTTGAACAAACACTTCTCCAAGGAGGACATACAGAACATTCAGAGACACATGAAGAGATGCTCAATATCATTAGCTATCAGAGAGATGCAAATTAAAACCACAATGAGATACCACTTTACACCAGTCAGGATGGCTATCATAAACAAAGCAACAAACAACAAATGTTGGAGGGGTTGTGGGGGAAACGGGGTCCTTAGTTCACTGTTGGTGGGAGTGCAGACTGGTACAACCATTATGGAAAACAGTATGGATTTTTCTCAGAAAAATAAAAATCGACCTGCCTTTTGACCCAGCAATTCCACTGCTAGGATTATATCCTAAGAATCCTAAAACATCAATATCAAAGAACCTATGCACCACAATGTTCATAGCAGCACAATTTACAATAGCCAAGAGTTGGAAGCAACCTAGGTGCCCATCAGTAAATGAATGGATCCAAAAATTGTGGTACATATACACAATGGAATTCTATGCTGCAGAGAGAAAGAAGGAGCTACTACCCTTTGCAACAACATGGATGGAACTGGAAAGCATTATGCTGAGTGAAATAGGCCAGGTGCTGAAAGACAAATACCATATGATCTCACCTTTAACAGGAAGCTAAATAACAAAACAAACAAGTAAGCAGAAAAAAAAAACCCCAAAAAACAAAGACACTGAAATAGAGAACAAGGGGATAGTGACCAGAGGGGAGAAGGAAGGGAAGTTAAGGGGAAAAAGGGGGAGGGATTTGGAGGAACAAATAGGAAGGACACAGGGACGAGAACTAAGGGGGGAGGAAATGGGAGGGGGGTGGGGAGCAAGGGGCAGGGGAGGCTGGGATGGGAAAAATAGACAAAAAACTGTACTTGAAAAATAACTAAATAAAATTAAAAAAAAAAAAAGAAAAGCAACATATTTACTGGTAAAGTTCAATATTTGATGTGTGAGTTACTTTTTACCATGTATAATTTTTATATGTAAAAGAATTGACCCACCTGAATATACTTTTCATAAAATATAAATCAAGTTAGATAAATAGAAATTATGTAACTATGGTTTTAGAATAATGAAAGTAAATTAGTTTACTGGAATTTAGATGGTACAATTTCTTATACATACTTTAATTTGGAGATTTCAAGTAACTAGCAAAAACTAGACAAATTAAGATTTTTAGATTACAAACACAATATAGAGATGTCATGTGAGGCTGACTGTAAGTATGAGGAAAACATCTGGGGTGAGTATCCTGGAGTTATTTCCCACATTAATGTAGTTTACTTGCAAGGTGCCATACTGAGTTTGCCTTATCTTCTTAAAGTGGTGGGCCAAGGTAACGGTCCTAACAGAGGAAGAGCTGTTAACTGCAGGTTAACAGCTGCACATCAGGCACTGGGTTTTGAATTCAGAATAGAGAGAAGGTGAGCAAATTTTACCCTTTGCAACAATATGGATAGACCTGTAGAACATTATTCCAAGTGAAATAAGCAAGTCTGAGAAAGACAAATACCATTTGTTTTCACTCATATGTGGAAACTAATGAACATACTGAACTAAAATACCCCAAAATATTGACACACTCATGGAGAGTAGGCTAACAGTTCTAAGGGTAGATGGGGGAGGGATGAAGCAAAAAAGAAAAATGAGTCATAGACACAGACAACAGTGTGGTAATTGTGGGGTGGGGAGGTGGGTAGAGGTGAAAGAGGATATAAGGGGGATAAACAGTAATGGAAAAAATACGTTTTTTAAAGTGTTTGAGCCACCACTGCTGCCATCGTGCTAGCCCCTTGGGTCTCAACGAGGCCAGGTGATGATCCAGAATGGGAGACAAGCCAATTTGGGAGCAGATTGAATCCAGCTTCATTCAACACTACTACCAGTTATTTATTTGATAATGACAGAACCCAACTAGGTGCAATGTACATTGACACATCATGCCTTACGTGGGAAGGACAGCAATTTCAGGGGAAAACTGCCACTGTGAAGTTGTTTAGCTTTCCATTCCAGAAAATCCAGTACAGCATCATGGCGCAGGACTATCAGCCCATGCCAAATAGCTGCATCATCAGCATGATTGTGGGTCAGCTGAAGGCCAATAAAGACCCCATCATGGGGTTCCACCAGATGTTCCTATTAAAGAACATCAGCGATGCTTGGGTTTGCACCAATGATGTGTTCTGGTTTGCCCTGCACAACTTTGGTTGCCTTCCTCCCAGCCAGGCACTCATGCTGTTTCCTCCTCCCTTTCTTCCTGATACTATTCACACTCCTCCAGATGCTCAAAATATCATACACAAATGAGCAGGGCTGTGGTGGAAGTAGGCACAGTGCACTGCTGCTGCCTAGGTTTTGTGCATGATGTTTGGAAACTAGACTAGTTACATCTGACAGGAGAAGTTTGTGTTGTACCAGCGCATGACTTGGAAAGACTTAAGTAATGCAAACGGTTGTCTTTTTTTTTAAATCTACTGACGAGTTGCTCTAGTAACCCAAAGAAATGAAGGAGAAAGCAGTTGCCTCACCGCCTAGACATTGATTTGTTCAGATGTTTCAATGCCTCATGATAAAATAAAACTACAAAAGTTTTCTTAACAACAACAATAAAAAAAGTGCTTGAGTCAAGCCAATTACATATGAGGGAAAAAGATCTCAAATACTTCTAAAAATAACAGTTTTGCAGCTTCTTTTCTGAATTAAAATTAATAAGGACAGTAAGGAAGGGTACATGGAGGTGGGAGAGTAACCCAGGTGAGGACTGGATTACAGGATAGTTAATAAGATCTTGTGCTCTCTTGAGAGTGCTTACATCTTACTGCAAAGGTGTTACTGTTCCTGTATATCCAGGTGTTATTAACCCAAATATACAGGAACAATGCACAGGGCTTACTTAAAGCAAAGATAAACTTTTTAGTAGAGAAGTTATATGAGTGGAAGGTGACTATCAGTCATGAGCTGCCCAGTTTGGAATTTATGATCGGGTCACCCTGTGAGGTTACTTTCCATAAAACACTTTTATTGCCCAAAACTCTCTTTCTAAAGATAGAATCAGTAACCACATATACATAATATAGAGAAAGAAACTTTACTGTCCCAGGTTCTTTCCACTAGTCTAATAATTAAAGATTTTATTAATTTATTTTTAGAGATAGGGGAAGGGAAAAAGAGAGGGTGAGAAACATCAATATGTGGTTGCTTCTTGTGCGTGTGCACCAGGAACCTAGCCTGCAACCCAGGCTTGTGCCCTGACTAGGAATGAAACCAGCAACTCTGTTTTGCAGGCCAGCACTCAATCCACTGAGCCACACCAGCCAGGCTAGATCTAATAATTAAATCAACAGGAGTCAGATTGACAAGAGAAAATAAGCAAATTAGTAAATATATACACATCACTATCGCTACATGTAAGACTAAAAGAACCTGCATACATGAAGGGTTCAAGGAAATGTAGTTGAATTGATACAGAGAGATCCGATCAGATCACTGCAGAGGAGTAAGAAGGGGCCATAAGAGGCAGCAATGGTAAAAGCCTGGGAAGGGGTTGGCTAAGAAGCTGAATGCCTCCAGAGCACATGTAATAAAAGAGGGCTGGCCCTTTGGCTCTCCTCTCCCCCAAGGATGTCTGGGTGATTTTGCACAGCTGCCTGTGTTTTCCAACAGACAGTAATTTGGATGGGAAGGAACACCAGGTACAGTCTAGGATCAGTCTGGCCTGGCAGAGGGTGGCAGGGTTATGCTTTGCCTGTTCTAGAGGAGACAAGACTTGAGGTAGAAGCCTGCCACTCTTCCAAAACTGCGTAGTTTTCATTTGTTGTTTTAGCTTATATTGTTTTAGTTTGTGAACTAGCTGTATCGAAATGGGGTAATTAAAACTAACAGCAGAAATGATTGGAGAACTCAGATGTTGAAGAGTTTAGCCTTAATCAATAGGCTTAAGTGACTAATTCATGTGGAAAGCTATTGTTCCAAAATTGTGTAATTTTTAAATAAAGGCTCCTTTTCTTTATCACCTTTATCTCCTTTGCCTGTAGAATTTGCCTGGAGAGTGGTGGCAGGCAGCAGTGTAACAGGGTACAACCAGACACCCCCTGCAAAGAGGGAATTGTAATGGGGTCCAGAACTCAGGGTGTCTATTCAGGAAATATTAAAAATATGGGATGGCCTCACCCCAAGTCTGAACCAGGGGATGGGACACATGAGCAGGGCCATTGAGAGTTTTTTAGCATAGCAACAGTTTTGCAAAGAACCTCATGAATGGTGATTTATCATATGTAACTTTTAACTGGTTTCATGGATATGTTACATAGCCGAGGCCTCACCGTAAGCCAGGGAAATGGGAGTGATTTCCACCTAGTATGTAACTGAGAGGCAACTCCCCCTGGTTACAGTGCCTGTGTGAGAACTTGGAGATGATTAGCTCCAAGCCATGGGGCCACCCCTGCCTAGACTTACTATGGCAGACCAGAAAATCTGAAAAAAAACAGGAATGCTAGCAAGTGTAGTGAATTGTGAGAACAGTAGGAAATGGGGCTACACAGGAAGACTGGTGCTGGGATTTAAACCCAGGCACAGTAGCCATGACAGGAGGAACCATGCAGCTTTGGGTCTCCCTTTGCCATAAAGGTTGGGAAGCCAGCAAGCAAGATGTAGCAGCAATGCTGAGCTCTCTCATGGCAGTTTGGAAGAATGCAGAAAGGAACAGCAGGAAGGAAAGGGGTAAAAGGACTCTAGCTGATGGTCCATTAGAAGGTGCCATGTGACTTTGGATTAAGAACTGGAGATCCCGGTGACACAGCTGATGGTGCTGGTAACCAAGAAAGGCCTGCCAGCCAAGCACAGATTACTTGGAAGAACCAGGGGCTACCTGAGCCACGGACTTCTATTTCTTTTCCTGAGATATAGTACCTCGGACTGGGCGAAGGCAGGAAGGAATGACTGTGTGTATTTGGGGATGTTTTAAGGGACTTTGGGATTTTAATGAAGACATTAAATCATTACTCTTAAGTCTGTCTAACTTTTGATAATAAATTAATATTGTGTGAACCCCTTCCCTAGTGGCCAATCAAGGGAAATCATGAGAGACCACATATACAATACCTTTAAAGTAATACAACTACTTGTATATGTGTCTCTCATTTTACTTTTTCCAATCCCAGAAGTTTCCCCACTTTGCTTTCTCCTGCCACCTTATCTATCACCAATGGAATTCATGAAACCCACTTCTGTCTTCTCTATTGGCTGTAATGTATAAAACAGGGTACAATGTTGCCATTTTCCCAGAGCATTTTCTCAATCTGTTGAAGTTTTTCTTCCCAGCAACTGTCATCAGTTTGGCTCAAATAAACTCAAAAAATTCTATACAGATTTGTACATTTATGTTGACGGAAGCAAAATCTCAAATGTTCCACAGAATGAGTGTTGGAGTTCTTTTCATAATAAATTTCAGGTTAAGGAGGAAATTTAAGGAAGATTATGTGAAAGTGAGACAGGATAGTCCCACATAACAAAATTATATGCTATCTTGAGGGTGGTTACACTTCAGAGAGATCTGGAAAAGACTACTTCTGACATTTCAAAGGTGTGTTAACCTGGAAGCACAAGAACAATGGACAGGGCTCACCTAAGGCACAGATAAGCCTTTTATA
The DNA here is from genome assembly GCF_021234435.1 of Artibeus jamaicensis. NCBI lineage: Eukaryota > Metazoa > Chordata > Mammalia > Chiroptera > Phyllostomidae > Artibeus > Artibeus jamaicensis. The sequence continues at coordinate 13,979 of NW_026521454.1, forward strand.
GACCTGGGCATGATTACCTGCCTAGTTAGAAATTTATGATCAGATCACCCTGTGAGGTGACTTTCTGTCGCTAAACTTGTCAAGTTTATTACATAGGCTTTATTTTGTTCAGTTAAAATGAGGTATATGAGGCAACTTTGAGGGGAACATGAAGTAAGTCACACAGGGGCTTCAAAAGCTCAATGCAGGATGAGGAGATGTTCAGTTAAAGAAAAGTTATTTCTGGTGATAGCTTATTATGGTCAGGGCCCCTATTTTAAATTCTTTGAGGGACAGGTCAAAGTTTCTAGTAAGCCTGCAAGGTCTTAACTGCCTTCCAATCAAAGTAATTCAAATGCTAAAGTCACACCTTTTGGGGAGTCCTGTTCTGAAGCCCTATTATAACAAAACAGGGATTTAGCTTGTTAGCACCCATACAAATGTCTTTTTTGTATTGGTCCAATTATCCCGTTCTTTTCTCAAGAAATTTCCTTGCCCTCATCCTGTAATCAGGACATTAAGTTTCTGCTTGAATCTATGCTTTCCCGAATTGCAATTCTGTGATTCCAAATAAACCCTTACTGCCTCTCATTTTGGCTTTTTAGGGACAAGATAATCTTAACTGTTTCCCCAAATATTTTCTTTCTTAAATTAGTCCTTGATAATTTCTGTTTACTTGTACAAAGAAATAAGAATATAATAGCCAAAGCCCGTTTATCTACAAGTTCCAAAGAGAAATAAAACTTTAAGAGCCTTTTACCAATTATAAACAGCAGGAAAGAGGACAGTCAGCATGCCCAGCAAAGACCAGCTTCTGATGAGAAAAGCATGGACAATAAAGCAGGACCAATTAAGAAGGAAATCTTCGATAAATAACTCCAGAACACTACTTATTTTATTTTCCACAAATTATCACTATTTTTCTTTTAATCCCTGAAGTCCCAAACTCTTTTAAAATATCGTTACATACATCAGGTGATGGGTTCAAGGTCAGTACTAGATGCACATCTCTATGTGACTAATGAAATGGAGAGCCTTAACATTTAAGCCATCAGTTTGGTTATAACACGTGTTTCATAATAGTCTGTGATATTTGATAGTAAACTGTATCTGAGAGATACCACAAACTCTGAAGTTAGTGTTGGTATAGTTTCCCCCCACACCGCCCCATGAACTTTGAAGTCAGTGTTGTGTGTTTTTTCATGACTGGGAAAATATTTCAATTCAATAATCCAAGAGACATCGAAGAACTTCAGCAAATGCTACTCGAGTGTGATATGAGAATGTTGAGTCAAATGTGAAAATGAGAGTGCTTTAGATGAAGATTATGTGGAATTTTGTTCAGAAGATTTAGACAGTAAGTAAGATATTTCTAGTGAAGAAAGTGAAGATGAATTAGATGGGAATGAAGAGTATTTTTTCACATAGGATAAAGAATCAAAATGAGGAAAAAATCATTAAGACAAATTAGAAAACAGCTGCAGAATATTTGGTGTCAACTTCCATTCTTTTGGCCAAACACAAAAAAATGTCAAGACAAATCTTGAAATTTGGAACTGCTTTGTCACACATGATATTTTATTTATCTAATATTATTGTTATAAGCACAATAGAAATTTGTATCTCTTTCATATGATGTAAGAGTTCAGGGGGGAAAAAAGCCTTCAAAGACACTTAGGAGGACTTCATCAACCTCCAGATGTGGCTTCCTTTTGGTTTCATTCATTGTTTTTGTGCTTTTAAAATATATTTTATTGATTATGCTATTACAGTTTCTCTTTTTTTTCTCCCTTTTATTCCCCTCTGACCTGCACCACCCTCCCACTAACATTATTTCCCCTTAGTTCATGTCCAAGGGTCATTCATATGTTTTTTGGCTTCTACATTTTGCATACTGTTCTTAACCTCCCTGTGTCTATTTTGGACCTACCATTTATGGTCCTTATTCCTGGTACCTATTCCTCCATTCTCCCCCAACCCCTTCCCTGCTGATAACCCTACATGTGATTTCCATTTCTCTGATTCTGTTCCTGTTCTGGTTGTTTGCTTCATTTGTTTTTGTTGAAGTTCAGTCATTGACAGTTGTGAGTTTGTTGTCCTTTGTTCATATTTTTTATCTTTTTCTTAGATAAGTCCCCTTAACATTTCATATAATAAGGGCTTAGTGATGATGAAATCCTTTAACTTGACCTTATCTGGGAAGCACTTTATCTGTCCTTCCATTCTAAATGAAAGCTTTGCTAAATAGAGTAATCTTGGAGGTAGGTCCTTACCTTTCATGTGTTTGAATACTTCTTTCCAGCCCCTTCTTGCCTTCAAGGTTTCTTTTGAGAAATCAGCTGATGGTCTTCTGGGAACTTCTTTGTAGGTAACTGTCTCCTTTCCTCTTGCTACTTTTAAGATTTTCTCCTTATTTTTAATCTTGGTTAATGTAATTATGATGTGCCTTAGTAAGTGCTTCCTTGAGTCCAACTTCTTTGGGACTTTCTGAGCTTTCTGGACATCTATTTCCTTTGCCAGATTGGGGAAGTTCTTCTTCATTATTTGTTCAAATAAGTTTTCAAGTTCTTGCTCTTCCTCTTCTCCTTCTGGCACCCTTATGATTTGAATGTTGGAACATTTGAGGTTGTCCTGGAGGTTCCTAAGCCTGTCCTCATTTTTTTGAATTCTTGTTTCTTCCTTCTGGTCCAAGCTGTTGATTTGAGTCCCAGTTTCTTTCCATTCACTGCTGGCCCCCTGTATATTATTCTTTATTTTACTTTGCAAGGCCTTTATTCTTTCCTCTTTTTTGTAACCACACTCAACCAATTCTGTGAACATCCTGATTACCAGTGTTTTGAACTGTGCATCTGATAGGTTGGCTATCTCTTCATTGCTTAGTTCTATTTTTGGAACTTTGATCTGTTCTTTCATTTGGGCATATTTTTTTGTCTGTGCATTCCTGTTACGCTGTAAGGGTTGGAGCCTTAAGTATTCGCTAGGGTGGAGAAACCCACTTGGTTGGGTTGTGGCACTGTATATGGGTGAGGGACAGAGAGGGAACAATGCCTTTGCTCAGCTCTCGACTGGCTTTCAGTCACTTCCCCTGCTACCCACAAGCAAAGGGAGCCATTCTGGTGCTGATTCCTGGGTTGGTGGGTTTGTGTACCTACTAGGACCCTGTGAGTCTCTCCAATGAACTCTCCTGTGAGGCTGGAAGTTTCTTCCATCACCACAATGCCCACATGTTTTTTAGTCAGAGGTTTTGAAAGCTTTAATTTTTTGCACTGGAACTCTGGGTTGCACAGTCTATTTCACTCCCTAGTTGTTCCTCCCAGTTCATCCCCGCACCAATATCAGACTGCCTGGTTCACCAGCCACCACCTCACCTGGTAGGTTCTCCAGTCTTGCCACACATCCTCTCCACTCAGGCTGCCCATCCCCGCCCCTCCTAAAAGTCTGAATGAATGTTTTTTCTCTAACTCCTTGGTTGTTGGACTTCCATACAGTTCAATTTTATGGCAACTCTGATTATTTTTGTTGTTTTGATTTGCTGGGGTTTTTTTTTTTTTTTTGGTTGTGTGAGGAGGTAGTGCATCTACCTAAGGCTCCATCTTGGCCAAAAGTTGTTATCTAATCTTACTATCCAATAAATCCCTCAATTCTATCTTGGTTTTCACAAGAGAGTCCCAAAGAAGTTGGACCCAGTGAGAAACACACCAAGGCATATCATAATTACATTAGCCAAGATTAAATGAAGGAGAGAATCCTAGAAGCAGCAAGGGGACAGTCACCTACAAAGGAGTTCCCATCAGACTGTCAGTGGATTTCTCAAAAGAGACCTTACAGGCAAGAAGGAGCTGAAAAGACGTATTCCAACTCATGAAATCCAAAGACCTACATCCAAGATTGATCTATCCAGCAAAGCTTTCATTTAGAATGGGAAGGGCAGATAAAGTGCTTCTCAGATAAGATCAAATTCAAGGAGTTCATCATCACCAAACCATTATTATATGAAATGTTAAAGGGACTTACCTAAGAAAAAGAAGATAAAAAAGATGAACAGTGAAAGGACAGCAAACTCACAGTTATTAAGAACCACACCTAAAACAAAAGCAAACTAAGAGGACAGCTAGATCAGGAGCAGAACCATAGAAATGAAGATCACATGGAGGGTTAGCAACAGGGGAGTGGGAGAAGGAGAAGGGGGGAGAAGGTACAGAAAATAAGTAGCATAGATGGTAGGTAGAAAATAGATAGGGGGAGGGCAAAAATAGTAGGGAAAATATAAAATCTAAAGAACTTGAGACACGTGGTCATAAACTAAAGGGGGGGAATGGTGGGGGAGGGGGTATGCAGGGTGGAGGGGAATGAAGGGGGGAAACAGAACAACCCTAATGGCATAATCAATAAAAAATATTTTTTAAGAAAGGTGATGTAAAGACAAAAATAAATAAATAAATAAATAAATAAATAAATAAAACTGTAAAAAAAATCTTATAACAGGGTCAGTGTCAGAACAAATAAACAGGTGTTCAGGAATCTCTACAGCTTTGCATAAGTCTTTACACCTTAAACTTCATCCATTTCAAACATAAATTGAAGGAAATTTTAAGGACAGCATAGATATAGCTTCCTTAACAAGCAGGAAAAAAAAAGACATGTTAGGTACTATGCATTCAAAATGGGTTGCTTATCAAAATGTTTTTGCTAGTGTTGTAAAAAGTATTTATGATGAGCATAACAATATTTTTTGTGGTGTTACAAACATTTTACAAAGCCATCTATTGAAGATTCTGATTAATGTTAAAGACATTTTAATTGTTTTCTTAGCTATATCAATGTTTCTGTTATTTAAAAATAATAACTTTAATTCTTTACATTTTTATATTTCTTTGCTTAATAATTTGTAGATTTTAACTGAAAATTTAAAAACACATTTTCACAAAAATATAATGCAATTTGCAATTGAAAAAATTTTTGTCACATTTCAGCACATATTACTAATGAATGTATCTCTTGAATACATGCCACCTACACTGTAATTTTTTAACTGATCTCCACAGGTTTAAGGTATAAGTAATAGGAGATTTATATCACAAGCCTTTGTGTAAATTTCATGCTTATTAGCATATATTTTACTCCTAAATGAAACTGTTTAATATTCCCATTTCACCAACTAGAAGCACAAATAATGATTTTGATGTCTTAAAAAGTATGTTAAAATCTGAATGATTAAAAAATAACTGGATTCCTAAACCAAATTATTCAATCTTTCAAAATGATTCACTGAGCACCTTTAACAGGCATTCTGTAAGATGTTGGAGATCCAGTACAACAGAGGTAGACAGACCTAACACCCCGAGCATACCACTCAAGTCCAGATTCTGAGCAGGCAAAAGTGTTGCCACTTCACAAAATATTGTTTCAAGAAGGCTTGTTTTTGTCTAGTGTCTATATTTATAATAAAACCCACCACACCAAGATTTATAGTTTTTGGTTTTGTGTTTTCTTCTTAAGTAGAATAAAAGCTCCTTGAACAAAGTGAGTGCATTGTACACAACTATATATTCATGAGGGTTGCAAGATGAGTGTAACCAGGCAGGCACCAAGTGACTCTCAGGTCAATGAATACACATCAACACAAGTCAAATAGAGATTTTTCTTAATGTGTTTCACAGTTTCTGTGATGTCTGTGAAGGCTACTGGATCTTCCCTAAGAATAATGGAGTAGTAGTTTACACTGTTACACAGGCAGTCACAGAAGATTCAGGAAATCAGTAAAGCAAACAATGAGATGTCAGAAATACGAATGAGGTGGGGTGTCTCAGAGACAGAAGAAAATATTTTGGAGACTATTTAAATTTGGCAAGAGAAGGAGAGAGTGACAGAAAAAAGCAGGGACATAAGAACATTAGATGGTAATTGGAAAGCCATTTAGTTTTATACATTTATTGTATGAATGAGAAGACTTTTCAATACCACATAAGACTTTATTCCATAGAGGCTGAATTAGAGAAAGGTGACCAGAATGAAGGCTGGTACCGAGGGGAAGATGCTGAAAGCCCATGAGGAGAGTCAGAACTGGAGGAGAAATGAGAAGCTAACTGGTAACAAGGGTGTAGGGAAGGAGTATGTTGGTTTTCTTCTTTTTTTTTTTTTTTTTTTTACTGGGGCAGGGGTGATGGTGCTGGTTTTTCTATTGGTAGAAGGAAGTCAGACAGAAGTATTGTGGGGTAGGGTTTATTTAAAACAGAAATCAAAGACAAACTTTTCTGAGAGAAAGAAGTAACATCTGTGCAGTAATGCTGTTTTTGCGAATTTCATTGCTAGCAGTTCTCTTCGGAGGTGGTGACAGTGAAGATGGTAAGAACTCCGGCAACTGCCCACTGGGTGCAAAAGCGTGTGTGTGTGTGTGTGTGTGTGTGTGTGTGTGTGTGTGTGTGTGTGTTTCTCTGTGTGGGGTCCTCAGAACATACCTGGAGAGTGAGAATGTCAGCACAGTTCCATTCTGAGTATCCCTTCAGCATCACTTCAGGACCCTGTGCTTTCTGAAGGTTGTGCAAGGTGGGGGAGAGTAGGTTTACAATTGTAAGCATATGAAACAAAATTTATTCTTGTGTTATTACTTATTAATTATAGTATGGTTTTTCCTATGAAAAACTATAAATCTATTTTTGCCTCAAACCTTACAGAAAGCATGGGGCTCTGGGCAGGTGAATGTCTGCTGAAGTATCTATGGGTTCTCTTATTTCCAGATTCTGAGATTTCCCTTTCTGGAATTTTTCTTTCTTCCTTCTCTTTCCTTCCCAATCCCTTTTTTCCCCCTCCTCCTATCTTTTTTATTTTTTTAAATAGCCTTCCAGGACCAAATCTTCAAAATCATCGGTACTTTATCGTTACATAACCACTCCTGGACCCAAAGTTGGGGCTCTGGTTGGTTGGGTGAGTTGCAGATTAAGACCTGGAAGGACAACTCTGGTGGTTTTATTTCCCTGCGGCCTTGGTCCAATGGCAACTTCAGCAAGAAGGAGATGACAGAAATAGAAGAATTAATCCAAGGGGCCCACAATGAATTGCTGCATGTACTTCAAAACCATGCCCGTGAATGGATGATTGAATGTAAGTTCAATTCCCAAAGGTAGCTGGTGCAATGTTGGGTGGGGCATGTTTGTCTCAATGGGTTTTTTATTACAATTTTATTCCATATTCAATCTCCTTAGCAATCTCTACCTGTACAATCACTGTAACCTAATTTATCTCATTCAACCTAGTTACTGTAAACACAATTCTCTCACACTAAGTTCTTCTTTATTCTCTTGCTCTCACCAAAGAAAATTTAGGCAATTTTCTTTCAACAATTTACTCCCTTCCATTTCCAAAGAAAAAGTCACTCATTTTTTCACCTTCAAGTACCACCAATTATGTTTTTTCTGAACTTCTGAGAAAATGAAACTTTGCTTCATTACCTCATATCCCCCAAACTTCTCTCTTCTATTTCCTTTTTTTGCTTCTACTTATTTCATCTTTTTTATCTCCCTCTTTCCTCTAATTTACAACCCCTCTTCTCTAGATCCCTTTGAGGTACAATGTACAATAGGCTGTGAGCTGCACTCTGGGAAAGTCAAGCTACACTTCTGGCAACTTGCTTATCAAGGATCAGAGATTCTGAGCTTCCAGAACAGTTCATGGGTGCCATCTCTACAGGGTGGAACTAGAGCTCAGAAGATGTGCAAAGTATTCAACAAGCTCATTGTCTTCAACAAAGGAACGCAGTGGAGGATCAGTAACACTTGTCCACGCTTCCTTTTGGGTCTCCTTGATGCAGGGAAGGCAGATCTCCAGAGAAAAGGTCAGTCCCATATCCTTCCTCCAAGAATTTTCTATTCTAAAATTATACCTTCCTACCATCCCTTTAAACTTAGAAGGAGTCAAGAGAAGAGGGATGATGCGTGATGAATTCCCAGGGTGTGGCAGAGATGTCTCTCTAAACTGATGTGAAGATATGAACCTCCAACTCTGTGTTAGAGTCCTTATCTGAATGTCTTTCCTGTCTTCTGCAGTAAAACCAGAGGCCTGGCTGTCCACTGGCCCCAGTCCTGGTCCTCACCATCTGTTGCTGGTTTGTCATGTCTCTGGCTTCTACCCAAAGCCAATTTCCATTACGTGGATGCGAGGTGGACAGCCACAACAGGCCTCTCAACAAAGTGATATCTTGCCCAATGCTGATGGGACATGGTATCTTCGCAGTTACCTGGACGTGGAAGCCACCAAGACATCTGGCCTGTCTTGCCGGGTGACACACAGCAGTCTAGAAGGCCAGGACATCATCCTCTACTTGGGTAAGAAACAACTGGGGTCCACACTGGGAGTAGGAGTAGATGGTCCACAAGCAGAGCCAAAGAGCCAGATAAAAATCTGGAATTTATGGACTCCAAACCCAAAAGAATGAAAATAAATTAATAAATTAGATTTGAAAATAAAAGACATGCAGATGTAGGAAGATGTTCAGGGTTAGATGAAAGATTCATCTGTGAAAAGGGATGACAGGAAGAAAGGAGATTAGTGAGGCGAACATTCAGATTTAAAAAAGCAGGTGAGGGAAATGCAGTAACAAGGGGTGGATTTGAAATGACACCCTCGTGTGCACCTGAACCCACAGACCGTCCTAAGTCCAAGGGCTTGATCATCTTGGCAGTGATGGTCCCCCTGGTGCTTCTTCTGACAGGTCTTGCATTTTGGCTTAAAAAGCGCTGGTGAGTTTTCTGTATCCATCTTTCCTTTTCTTTTATCCACTCCTTACTTGTTGTCCTGTATTTTTTTCCCTTTCTCCTAATTCTTCTTTCTCCAGTCCCTTTCCTTTTACTCTTCAATTCTCACCTCCACCTCATGCACAGTAATGTTTATCTCTGTTCTTATTAGGACACACTGTGAACCTGCTCCCACTCTTCTTCCTTTGGAGAGATCCCAGCAGCCCAGGGACTCAAAATATACTTAAAACTCAGCATGGTGATCATGTCCTTTCAACTTTCTTTTGTACAATTTTTGTTGTTGTTTACCTATGTTTATCTAATGGTCTGTTATTAATATACACTAGTTGTAATTTTGCAGGATTTGCTTTCTGACCCGGTTCTGAGATTTTAAAACTCATATGTTAACTCTGGATAAAATGGGATCCTAGTAATCTCTACATATTGGAAAATTAATGAATCTCAGGCCCATGTAAGATGTCACTTCTTGGGGGGGGGGCGTTCCCTGATTCACAAGTGGAAGCAGTGTATGAACTCCCACCACACTTTGCAGCACCCTTTGCCCAGTTTATACTTTTTATCCTCTGTTACAGCTATGCAGGTCCCTTTTCCTTCTAATTTTTAAGTTTTCTGAGAGCAAAGTCTGTATTTTCTTAAAGTTTGTATTATTTATAAAGTGTATTAACTGTATGGAGTATACTTTCAGTGAAAAAAACTGTGTTAAGTTTATGCCAAATATAGTCTTTTCTTATTGTTTATCTTCCTGACGTGTGTTGTAGTTGAGACATTTTATGCTTTTTGTTAAAAGTCTTCATACTTTACTAGTTCCTTGGTGACTTCTCTGAGTCCCTGAAAAGACAAACAATTTTGCCTCTAACTATTCTTACAACTGTAGAGACCTATTTGTGTGAAATTTTTGTTCCAAGTATTTTAAACAAAAAGGGAAAGGCAGGATACAGTCCTCGCTATTTGCTGTGTTTCAGGGATAAACAGAGTTACCACCTTGGAGCTGGTAGAAATCTATATTCTTGGACCTCACCTCAAAATTACTAAATCATAATTGCTCTTTAGCAAAATCAGCAAGGGATTCCTTAGGTACATTGAAATCTGAGAAGCACTGATAAAGGTGCAGTCTGAGAGGCAGCAGTGCAAGCGTGTCACAGAAGCAAAAAGATGCTCAAGAAAAAAGTGTCGATAGTCAGGATTGAAGTGAGACCAAAGCAAGGGGTGTACACACTCTACCTTCCTACTGGTTGTGGCTCTTGTGTTGAAGACACAGCCAACACTAAGGTAATAAACACTGATCCGTTGCTCCTAGGGAAAACACAGTTCCTGTGAATCTCTGGTGAGATCATTTTTGTCAGCTAGTGAATACACAGCTCTGTTTTGTATATGTTTCTGCCACCAGAGGGGGGAGGGGAGGGAATTTAAGGGAAAAAAATGGGAGGGATTTAGAGGAACAAGTATAAAGGACACAGGGACAATAACTAAGGGGGGTGGAAAGGGGAGGGAGGTGGGGAGCACAGGGAGGGGTGGACTGGAATGGGAGAAATAGACAGAAAACTATACTTGAAAAATAACTAAATAAAAAAAGACACTGCCTTTAATGTACACATAATTTCAAATGATTTATTTATTATATGCAGTATTTAAAAATATTTTATTTACCTATTTTGGGGTGGGGGAAGAGAGGGAGAGAAACATTGATGTGAGAGAAACACCAATCAGTTGTTTCTTGTATGAGTACCAACCAGGACTGGACTTGCAACCCAGGAATGTGCCCTGATGGGGAACTGAATTGGTGACCTTTTGCTGCATGGGTGATGCCCAACCAACTGAACCACACTAGCCAGAACTATATGTAGTATTTTTAAATACTAAAACACCAGCCAAGAGTGTTTAACATCTTCCTGAACCTGGGTAATGCAATTACAAGTATTTTTTGACTTTTAGCCATAATAGACAGCTGTGCTGTGCTGTCTATTATGTTTGTTTTTTTTTTTTTAATTTAAAAGGTCATTATGTGAGGTAAGATAGAGAGCAAACCAAGGCAGGAAGGAGAGGGCAGCCATGTCTCACCCACTGGCCCAGTAGCCCTGAGCCCAAAGTCCCCAGAGATTTGGGTCATTATTACTTGAGGGGGAATGTTATGGTGGAATGAGCAACCAGAGGGGAAATAAAGGCAGGGCCCTCACCATTACAATCTAACAAACGCTTACTGCAGGGGGCTACAAGCAAAAGCCCACAGTCCTGAGCCTGGTCTGAAAAGGCTGTCAGGAGTCCCAAACAAGTGAAACTATGATAGTGTAGGAGGCAGGAGCTCTTCAAAGTCTGTGCATATCATCTCCACTAGCTGGGAAAAGGAAAACCTTGAGTCCGTATATTCATCCTGGCAGATAGAAAGGGAGGGGTCCACAGTGCCTCCCCTCAAAAAAAAATATAAAACAACTTTGGTTAATGGCCTGCCCCCAAAAATGTACCTAAAATGAACAAATAGAGTCTGGAACAAGATGAGGATTCAGCTAACAGACCCCCACCCATACCTACATTGGGGTAGTCACGTCTCTTCAGGGGAGACCAGCACCACCTTTACCTGCTAATCAAAATGTAACTTCTTTGCCCCACCCCATCAGTGATATAAGTCCTCAGAATGAAGGGCTCACTCCCTTCTCCTGGCCCCGTGACTCTCTTGGCACATGGAGGACCCCTGGCCGGCTGGCCTCTGGCTTGGGGGGGCCCAGGCCACCTCATTTGGCCATTAGGCCTGTACTGTTGCCACCCATGCTTTGCTTTCCTATTAGAACTTAGCATTAGTAAACTTTGTGTGCATGCTGCTAGTAGGCTTGCTGTCCTGTAAATTTTTTTTTTGTATAATGTATTGTTGGGAACTGCTCTGCCTGGTCTCAGGAGCTGTAAACCCCCCATAGATAAGGCTGAGTGAGTGAGCTTTGGACTGTGAGCCACTAAGGAGACAAACCTTATCTCCCTCGCAGGAATGCTGCTTCTGCTTTATCTATCTCTGGCCCCCAACGCTTGGTTGGTTAGTCAATGATGGGTAAGACCCCTCAGAGAGGAGGCAACCTAAGCCAGACACAATCACTTGGGAGGCCTTCAAAGAAGGACTCAGGGGCCTACAACAAAAAGGGAGTGATGGACCCTCGTCCCCCGGCTATTCTGACATAGCCTGCGTCCCCATTTCTGTCTGGGAGAAGAGCTTTCTGGCTCTAATCCACCTAAGCCTAAAAACCTATGATGTGGAGGGCAGTGCATCCCTCTGCCAGCTAGAGTGGGTTCTGGGGTGACCGGGCATAAGAAAGAATTCATAAAGTCCTGTGAAGTCTGCTTTGCTAAGAGTGCTTTCATTCATACGATAAGGGTCTGAGCAGGAAATGAGTATGTCTCCCAAAGTTTTTGCAATCCCCGTACCTAACAGAAACTGACTCATATTAATGCCTCAGATTTCTTTGAAATGTTATCTATTGTTTGATCCTTGCCACCTGACATTGACTGATGTGCTTTACCTGTATTCCTGTGTATTACAAACCTAATAAAAGTCATTGAGGAAGGGGTTCTTGGTCTTTTTCCTTTGAGACATTGACCACCTCTCCTCCCCAAGCAGATCATGTCTTGGTAGTTTTATTTTCATCCGTGGCAGATGCAGGGACTTGCGGGCAAAGTTTCTCCCACAATGTATCTTATTGGTTATGCCATTACAGTTGTCCCCTTTCCCCCACTCACTCTCCTCCACCCTGCACACCTCCTTTACCCCACATTTCCCTTCATTTAGTTCATGTCCATGTGTCATAAGTTCTTTAGCATCTACATTTTCCACACTACTCTTGCCCTCCCCCTGTGTATTTTCTCCCCACCATCTATGCTATTTATTCTCTGTACCTTCTCCCCCTTCCTCCTCCCACTCCTCTGTTGCTAACCCTCCATGTGATCTCCACTTCTGTGGCTCCGCTCCTGTTTTAGGTGTACGCTTAGTTTGCTTTTGTTTTAGGTGTGGTTGTTAATAACTGTAATTTTGCTATCCTTTCACTATTCACATTTTTTATCTTCTTTTTCTTAGATAAGCCCCTTTAACATTTCATATAATAAGGGCTTGGTGATGATGAACTTCTTGAACTTGACCTTATCTGAGAAGCACTTTATCTGCCCTTCAACTCTCAATGAAAGCTTTCCTGGATAGATCAATCTTGAATGTAGGTTCTTGCCTTTATGACTTGGAATACTTCTTTCCAGCTCCTTCTTGCCTGTAAGGTCTCTTCTGAGAAATCAGCTGACAGTCTGATAGGAACTCCTTTGTAGGTGACTGTCCCCTTATCTCTTGCTGCTTCTAGAATTCTCTCCTTCATTTTATTCTTGGCTAATGCAATTATAATGTGCCTTGGTGTGTTCCTTCTTGGGTCCAACTTCTTTGGGACTCTCTGTGCTTCCTGGATGTCTATTTCCTTTGCCAGATTGGGGAAGTTCTCCTTTATTATTTGTTCAGATAAGTTTTCCACGTGTTGCTGCTCCTCTTCCCCTTCTGTACCCTTATAATTCAGATGTTGTAACGTTTAAAGATGTTCTGGAGGTTCCTAAGCCTCTCCTCATTTTTTTTTTAATTCTTGTTTTTTCATTCTTTTCTGTTTGGTTGTTTCTTTCTTCCTTCTAGTCCACTCCATTGATTTTGAGTCCCAGTTTCCTTTCCATTACTATTGGTTCCTTGTGCATTTTGCTTCTTTTCACTTAGCATAGCCTTTATTTTTTCATCTAATTTGTGACTAAAATCATCCAGTTCTATGAGCATCCTGATTACCAGTGTTTTGAACTGTGTATCTGATAGGTTGGCTATCTCTTTGTTGCTTAAAAGCATTACCTCTGAGGCTTTGATATGTTCTTCTGTTTGAGCCATAATGTTTTGGTCAGGTGGCACCTATTATGTATGAATGGCAGAGCCTTAGATTTTCACCAGGGCGGGGCAACCCAGTTTCTGGGTTGTGACGCTGTATGAGGGGGTGGGGATAAAGGGGATAATGGCATTTCTTCTCTCTCTCAGATTTCAGTCCCCTCTGTTGCTTCCCACAAGCAAATTGGGCCCTTCTGGTGCTGATTCCCGGGTGGATGGGCTTGTATACGTTCTGGGACCTTGTGGGTCTCTCTAACAAATTCTCCTCTGAGGCTAAAAGTCTCTTCCAGCACATTTTTAATCGGTGCTTTTAGGCTTTATTTTCTGGCTCTGGGGCCCTGGGTTGTGTGGTCTGCCTGGCTGCCCGTTTTTGCCTAGTTTATCTGCGTGCAGTGTTGTGACCAAGGTCAGCACCACGCTATGTGTACTCCCACATTTGCTAGCCACTGCCTTTTCCTGCCACAACCCCTCTCTGCCAATTGCCGATTCTACCCTGTAGTAGACTGCTGTGCCTAATTTTAGGAGATGTATCTCTACCCCTTGTGGCTAAGGGTGAGAGACGACCTTTGGAATGCCAGCCACAGGAGACAAAGCCTGTCTCTGGTAGCAAATGCTGCCTCGATTCCTCTCCCTGCCCCCAAAGCTTGGTCGGAAGTCAATGACAGGTAAGACCCCTCACAGCGGGGGGCAACCTAAGCTAGACTTGATCACATGGGAGGCCTTCATGGAAAGACTGGCGGGGGGGGGGGAGACCTGCAACAAAGAGCAATAGACTCTTGCCTCCCGGCTTTGACATAGCCCGAGTCCCCATGTTCTCTGGGAGAAGCACTTCCTGGCTCTAATCCCCTTAAGCCTGAATACCTGTTGGGGAGAGGTGCAGCTCCTTGCCTTGCTAGAGCATGTCCTGGGAAAAAATCTGGCATCACAAAGACTTGCTGATAAACCTGTGAAATCTGCTCTGCTAAGAGTGCTTTCATTCATATGATAAAAATCCGAGAGGAAATGAGTACGTATGCCAAAGTTTCTGCAACTCTCTTCCTGACAGACACTGACTCATAGTAAGCCCTCAGATTTCTTTGAAATGTTATCTACTATTTGATCTTTGCTGCCCTGTATTCCTGTGTATTACAACCCAATAAAAGGCTATGGAAGAGGGCACTCAGGGCCTTTTTTTCCTCAGAGAAACTGGCCGCTGGTGGCCTTTGTCTCCCCGGAGAAACTGGCCACAGCCCACTCCTCCTCCCCAAGCAGATGTCAGCATGTCTCGGTCATTATTCACTCACTCATGTCTGTGGCACTGGGGGGACTCGAGAGAGAAGTCGCCCCCACACTACCCCTCTTACAGGTCTGGTTGAATGGTTTTCAGACTTCCATACAGTTCAGTTTTCTGCCTGTTCTGGTTGTGTTTTTGTTTCTAAATCTTTGTTGTCCTTATTTTTGGTTGTGCAAGGAGGCACAATATTTCCACCTACACCTCCATCTTGGCCAACAGTCTGTAATCTTTTTTTTATTGTTGTTCAAGTACAGTTGTCTCCATTTTCCCCCCCACCACTCCCCCTGCCCCACTCATCCCCACCTCCCACCCTCAATCCTACCCCCCTTTGCCTTCATCCATGTGCCCTTCATACATGTTCCTTGACAATCCATCCCCTCTGCCCCCCATGTCATGTAATTCTTTACTGTGTCTATAAGAAGAACCAAGTTCCTGGCAGTGTCTCCCATAACAATTACATGGTAAATTCACAAATCTAGCTCCTTCTCCATCCTAGCTTCATTAAAGCATTATAAATGTTATTTTAGAACATTGTAAGGAGCTCCATGTATAGGTCAGCAAATTCCTCTATTTCCTATTTTTATTGTTTGAAATATATTTTATTGATTATGCTATTATAAGTGTCTCATTTACACCCCTTTATTGCCCTCTGCCCTGCATACCCCCTGCCACCCACATTCTCTCCTTTTAGTTCATGTCCATGGGTCATACATATAAGTTCTTTGTCTTCTCCATTTCCTACATTATTCTTAACCCCCCTGTCTATTTTGTACCTACCATTTATGCTACTTATTCTCTGTTTCTTTCCCACCTCTCTCCCCCTCCCACTCTCCTACTGATAACCCTCCATGTGATCTCCATTTCTGTGATTCTGTTGCTGTTCTAGTTGTTTGTTTTTGTTTTGTTTTTTTGGGGGGGGTCAGTTGTTAATAGCTGTGAGTTTGTTGTCATTTTACTGTTCATATTCTTTAGGTTCTTTTTCTTAGATAAGTCCCTTTAAAATTTCATATAAGGACTAGGTGATGATGAACTTCTTTAACTTGACCTTATCTGGGAAGCACTTTATCAGCCCTTCTGTTACAAATGATAGCTTTGCTGAATAGGGTAATCTTGGATGCAGGTCCTTGCCTTTGATGACTTCAAATATTTCTTTCCAGCCTCTTCTGGCCCTTAAGGTTTCTTTTAAGAAATCAGCTGACAGTCCAATGGGAACTCCTTTGTAGGTAACTGTCTCCTTTTCTCTTGCTGCTTTTAAGATTCTCTCCTTATCTTTAATCTTGGATAATGTACTTATGATGTGGCTTGGTGTGTTCCTCCTTAGGTCCAACTTCTTTGGGACTCTGAGTTTCCTAGACTTCCTGGAAGTCTATTTTCTTCACCAGATTAAGAAAGGTTTTCTTCATTATTTGTTCAAATAAGTTTTCAATTTCTTGGTCTTCCTCTTTTCTTTCTGGCACCCCTATGATTCATTTGGATGTTGGAATGTTTGAAGATGTCCTAAAGGTTCCTAAGCCTCTCCTCATTTTTTTGAATTCTTGTTTCTTCATTCTGGTTGCTAAGTTGGTTGAATGTTTCTTTTTTCCTTCTGGTCCAAACCCTTTATTCATGTCTTGGTTTCCTTCCCCTCACTGTTGGTTCCCTTTAGATTCTTCTTTATTTCACATGATGTGATTTTCATTGGTGCCTGGGTCTTTTTTATGCTGTTGAAGTACCCAGTAACTTCCTGGAGCATCCTGATAACCAGTGTTCTGAACTGTGTATCTGATAATTTGGCCATCTCTTTGTTGCTTAGTTGTATTTTTTCTGGAGCTTTGAACTGTTCTTTCATTCAGGCCATTTTTTTTTTTTTTGTCTCAGTGAACCTGTTGTATAATAACGCCTAAGAGCACAGGCTTAGGTGTTCACCACAGTGGGGTAACCCACATGGCTGCATTGTAACACTGTATGTGGGGAAGGGGTCCAAGAAGGAACAGTGCTGCTTGATTACAGACCAGATTTCCATCACTTTGACTGCTACCACTGCCTGCAATCAAATAAGGCCTTTCTGGTGCTTATTCCCAGGTGGGTGGGTTTGTGTCCTTTCTAGACCTTGTGGGTCTCTCCAACAAACTCTCTTGTGATGTTGGGAGTTTCTCCCACTGCCACCTAAACACCCACAAGTGTTTTCAGTCAGAGGCTTTGAGGCTTTATTTCCCTGTGCTGGAACCCTCGGTTGTGTGGTCTGATTGACTCCCTGGTTGTTCCTCCTGGTTTATCTGTATACAAATGTGGGACAACCTAGTCTGCAAGCCACCACCTCACCTGGCCTGCCAGCCACTGCCTTGCCCACCCCAGTCCTCTAGCTGCTGCCTTGCCATGAGTCCTCTCTGCCTCTTCTACTGATCAGGATGAATGCTACTTCTTTAACTCCTTGGTTTTTGGACTTCTATACAGTTTGATTTCTCTCATTTCTGGTTGTTTTTAAATTTGTTGTCCTTGTTCTCGTTGTGCAAGGAGGCACAGAGTGTCTATCTATGCCTCTCCTCTTCTTTTTTCTGGATTTAATGCATTGCTTATTTATTAAAACTGAACTCATGGCCAACAACACCATAACTCATGCCTGAACAAAGCTTATCTATATATGCATTTCCTCTGTAAGTCATACTACAGTCTATATGTACTTAGCAACACTAGAGAGCTCCTTAGCACTATGCTTCCAGGATATTCTAAACACCAAAATTACAATAAAGAGCACAACAATATGAAAAATGAGGCACTAAATACACTATGAAAGGGACACTTGGTTATAATGTAAGAACTGAAACAATAAGGCAGAGTGTCACCTTGTTCAACCTCAGCACACATGGCAGTGTAAGTTGTGATATCCATGACCAAATTCAATTACTTCAGAATTTACTAATTTCGGAAATAATTCTTAAGCACTTGCTATGCAGCAGGGACATACTGAGCATAAAATAGTGGGGGAGAGAAAGGTCATCACTGTCTTCTGAGTTTGAAAACTTTGCCTTCCTCATCTGATTCCACAAGTTTACTGTTTTCATTGTTGCATCTATCTTACTTTCTTAGTACAGCTACTCATTTGGGTTGAACTAGAGGAAAGGGACTTCATTTTACTTTGTGTAGAGAGCTGAGAGAAGGGGACCAGGGCAAGGACAACATCCATATGAACCTAGTACAGGTGGCAGCAGCTGCACATGTCAAAATTTTGGTGAAATAAAGTGAGATGGGAGAGCAGAAAAATATTAAAATAGTGGGATGAGGAAGAGCATACTGTGGAACTTCTGCAGTCTTCCCACCTGAGTTAAGCTGGTTCATTGCTTCTCTAGATTCCAATCTACTTTGTCACCAGTGCATGGCAGCCATGTGGTTTTGGGTTGGTTGACTCCACTCTCATCTGTATTTTGAACCTGATCAACCTAAGGCAAATATGAAAAGGCATCCTTTGAGAATATGACAGGTAAAAGGTGGACTGGTAACCTATAATTTAAGCCAAATCATCATACAGATCCCCCTTATCCTAGCTCAGAGTGATGGTTCAGGGCTAGGCATCTGCTCTAAGGTGGTGCAGTTTATATGAAGCCTGATTCTTATGATGGAGTCTAGGGAAAAGAGATGCTCCTTCTTGTCCTGGATGTTATGGTGTGAGGTATAAAACTTGCAACAATTAAAGCTATTTTTTCAACATTAGAGAAGTAAGCTGAGGATAAATTTATACAAGCAAGGCAGAGAAATTATATACTTGAAATTTGTTAAGAGGGTAGAACTTAAGTGTTCTCAACACAAAAAAAGACTAAAACAAGTAACTATGTGAAGTTAACAGACATGCTCATTAACTTGTCATGATCACTTCACAACACATACATAGATGAAAACATTGAGTTGTAGACTTTAAATATATAAACTTTTCATTCATCAATTATACCTCAATAGAGCTGAAACAACAACCAACATAAATGTGTTTTAAAAAGTCAGAGACAAGAGACCCACAGAAGAGCCCAAGTTAAACTCTAGTTAATGCCTGAGAGACCCTGACTTCTCAGTTATGTCAGGCTATTAATTCCCTTTATCACCTTAGGCCAACAAGAGAATTCTTTCTTTTCTTTGAGAGAGAAACATCCTCTATGATATACATAAACCTCGGGGGACTTAGTTAATTGTTACTTTTACTTGCAACATTTCTCTTTACTTATCTCTTTCCTTTACTCTTTAAACTTGGTTTCTTACCCTTTTGCTTTTTCTAGCAGGTCTCCATTCTGTTAAACTCTTACACCTTCTTGCTGTTTATCTGTGACATCCACACAATCCCTTTCTTTAACTCTTTGCACGTGTTTCTCACAAACCACGGATAAGGAATCAAACTGCTGGTTCAGCTGTTGGGTAAATAAGTAACTCCTAAAATAGTCTCTGATCTTCCTTGTTTTCTTCAGTTAAATGGAGACAAAAATACATACTTTCAGTGTTTTCAGAGAAATGAAAAAACGATCTAGCACCAGCATATAAAAAATCGTAAAATGCTGCCATGATGACAGTTAAAAATAATCAAAACACTAGGCATTTACCATGGAGTTTCTTCTGCAACAGTAAGTTTGTTTCTTTTGTTCATTCATTCATTCATTCATTTATTCATTCCCTACATCCTCAGCGTTTACTATTTGTATCATAAATATAGTCACTGAAAGTTGTTCTAAATATATGAGAAGCAGCTGTGTCTCCAGAAATTTAAGTATAATAAATGTCTTCCAATAAGCTTGTTCCTTTTTTGGTATTTAATCACCTGTAGTCAAACTTCAGAAACTTTTCAAGCCTTTCTTCTTCAGCTTTTCAGGTTGCCAAGTTATTCTTTTTAAAACTTATTTTTCCTACCATTGGTGGGTTTTGTCAACCTCCACATAGGATAACTATAGAGCTTTCCTATCTCCTAACTCACATTCCTGTTGGTTTCCTAAACTAACACTCTGTTTCAGCCAGTGGGCTCAAGTTTAGGGAACAGCAATTTCCATGACTGAGACTCTCCTCAGAAAATGACAGACCTTGGAGGCTCAGGGGACTGAGCACCAACCTGCAAACTGAAAGTTCACAGGTTCAACGCCCAGTCGGGTCACATGCCTGGGTTGTGGGCCAATGTTCCTCCCCCTCTCTCTAAAAATAAATGAAGATAATTGAAAAAAAAAAGAAAGAAAGAATGGGACTTCTGGCCAAGATGGAGGCATAGGTGAAAATAGTGAACTTCCTTGCACAACCAAATTGAAGGATAACAAAGATTTAGAAACCAAAACACAACCAAAACAGAGAGCAGATTGAACTGTACTTAAGTCCAACAACAACAAACCATTCATCCAGACCGCTAAGAGGGGTGGGGGTGAAGTTGGCAAAGAGGGGTCCTGGCTGGAAAAGGCAGTAGTTACTGGACCCAGGCAGGTGTGGGGTGAAAACCCAGTAAGGCTTGCAAGGCAGTTGGCTGATTGTGGTGACACATTCACATGCAAATAAACCAGGCAAAAAAGGGCACCGGGAGGGACCACACAACCAAGGGCCCCAGCAATGGGAAATAAAGCCTAAAAGCACCAATTGGAAAAACTGTCAGGGTTTGAGGTGCAGGGAGAGGCTCCCAGTCTCACAAAAGAGTTCATTGGAGATACCCACAGGGTCCTAGAACGTACACAAGCCAAACCACCTGAGAATCAGTACCAGAAAGGCCTGATTGGCTTGTGGGAAGTGGTGTAGGGAACCAAAATCTGGCAGAGAGAGGAACAAGCACCATCACTCCCTCTCTGACCCTGCCCCCACATACAGCGTCACAATCCAGCAACTTGGGAAGCCCTACGCTGGTGAACACCTAAGCTCCACCCCTCATACATAAGAGGTGCAAACAGACTGAAACATTATGGCTCAAAAACAACAGCTCAAAGCCCCAGAGCCAATACTTTTAAGCAATAAAGAGATAGCCAACCTATCAGATACACGGTTCAAAACACTGATGATCAGGATACTCACAAAATGGTTGATTTTAGTCGCAAATTTGATGAAAAAAATGAACACCACACTAAATGAAATGAAGCAAAATACACAGGGAACCAATAGGATGGAAAGAAAACTGAGACTCAAATCAGTGGAGTGGACCAGAAGGAAGAAAGAAACAATCAAACAGAAAAGAATGAAGTAAACAAGAATTCAAAAAAAATGAGGAGAGGCTTAGGAACCTCCAAAACATCTTTAAATGTTCCAACATCCAAATTATAGGAGTACCAGAAAAGGAAGAGGAACAGCAACAAGTGGAAAACTTATCTGAACAACTAATAAAGGAGAACTTCCCCAATCTGGCAAAGGCAATACACTTCCAGAAAATCCAGGAAGCTCAGAGAGTCCTAAAGAAGGTGGACCCAAGGAGTCACAGACCAAGGCACATCATAATTACATTAGCCAAGATTCAAATGAAGGAGAGAATTCTAGAAGCAGCAAGAGATAAGGGGACAGTCACCTACAAAGGAGTTCCCATCAGACTCTCAGCAGATTTCTCAAAAGACACCTTACAGGCAAGAACGGGCTGGAAAGAAGTATTCCAAGTCATAAAGGCAAGGACCTACATTCAAGATTGATCTATCCAGCAAAGCTTTCATTTAGAAGGGAAGGGAAGATAAAGTGCTTCTCAGATAAGGTCAAGTTCAAGGAGTTCATCATCACCAAGCCCTTATTATATGAAATGATAAAGGGACTTATCTAAGAAAAAGAAGATAAAAATATAAACAATGAAAGGACAGCAAACTCACAGTTATTAACAACCACACCTAAAACAAAAGCAAACTAAGGGACAGCTAGATCAGAAGCAGAGCCATAGAAATGAAGATCGCATGGAGGGTTAGCAACAGGGGAGTGGGAGAAGGAGAAAGGGGGAGAAGGTACAGAGAATACATAGCATAGACAGTAGGTAGAAAATAGATGGGGTAAGGCAAGAATAGTATGGGAAATGTAGAAACTAAAGAACTTGTGACACATGGACATGAACTAAAAGGGGGAATGTGGGGGAGGGGGTGTGCAGGGTGGAGGACAATGAAGGGGGAAAATGGGACAAGTATAATGGCATAATCAATTTTTTTATATATATATACATATAATCAATAGACCTTAGTATCAAATGTGAGGCAGGTTCATAACAAAACTTAAGACAACACAAGCTCATATATAAACCTCCTGGAACTTCTCATTGATGAAATGAGATGGCTGTATTGTCAGAATTAGTGGGTAGAGCAGAGTGGTGGGTAAGTGAATGATGACAAACTACTCCATTTGTGATAATATGTAAGGTACTGGGAATCATGCCCCACCCCATCTGTGTCCTATCTCCTGATTATTTGATATAAAAGTAATTTGAGCCCTGGATGGTGTAGCTCAGTGGATTGAGCACAGGCCTGTGAAAGGATCACGGTTTAATTCCCAGTCAGGGCACATGCCTGGGTTGCAGGCCAGTTCCCAGTGGGGGATACATGAGAGGCAACCATACATTGATGTTTCTCTCCCTCTCTTCTTCCCTTCCCCTCTAAAGATAAATAAATACAATTAAAAATAAAAATAAAATAAAAGTAATTTGACCCAAGAGTGAAGATGAAATATTTTAAAAAGTAAAATTGTGTTAAATAGTAAAAGTGTTTAAGTTAGTATTTGATGATTTTCTAATGTATTAATTAGATTTTAATCTTCTTAACTTTTTAATGGCATGTAAAAAGATATTTTTGATAACAATTCAGCCAATGTGACCAGATGGCTACAGTCAGCTTTGTAAATAAGAGGTTTAATACATCATTGCAACATCACACTTATAAATATTTATGCTAAGGCCTTATAATCACTTAATTAAATTCTTTAATCATTAATTATTTTGTTTCTGATTATCTTTTAAAAAATCCTTTCCTTATTTTCATGTAAAAGAATGTTAACTGGTCAAGTCCACAGTAAACTACAAGTTTATAGGAAATTTCTTATTCTAGAAAGAAAGATTAAAAGAGAACTAGTGACCTTTTTTTAGGATGCACAACTTTAGTAAAAAACAATGGAAAAGAAATTCCTTCTTAAAACAGACCTGGCCACATCTATATACAAACTATGCTTTATCTCAGGCAGAAGCAAAAGATACAAAGAAATTTTAGCAGGATTAAAGGAAAAATTCAGTCATATCATATGTCATAAAAATTAGTACTAACCATTCTCCCTTTAAAATTCACTTTCTGCGTGATTTTAATTTGGGTTTGGAACACCTATTGGTGAATGTGAAAACTGGTGTAGTCTATAAATTTAAGGAATGATTTATTTATGGGTTGTTCAATTTTCTGTGGTGATCTGTACATGCAGTACCTCGGCATCTGAATGGGGATGCAGACATGGACTGTGAAATAAGTGCTTCTCTGTGCTCACACACTTCTGCTTTCTCCTTCTGTTTAATTTTAAACAGTCTGAGATTTTAAAACAATGGTCACTATAGATTAGTTTTTGTGCCTGGCTAGTGTGGCTCAGTGGATTGAACATCAGCCTAAAAACCAAAAGATCACAGGTTCAATTCCAGTCAGAGCATATGCCTGAGTTGCCAACCAAGTCCCCAGCAGGGGGCGTGTTAGAGGCAACCAATCACTGTATCTCTTGCACACTGATGTTTCTCTCCCCCTTTCTCCATCCCTTCCCCTCTCTCCAAGAAGTAAATAAATAAAATCTTTTTAAAAATTAGTTTTTGCAATCTTACTACCATGCATAGATTTTACATAGGGGAGTACAAATTTTTAGAGGGACAGAAATAATTCTAAAGTCACAGATATAGAAAATTTTACAGCTTTAAAAGCATTTATTTGTAAGTAAGAGATTAAAAACAGATGAGCTGAGATTTTAATTAAGAAAGCAAGAAAAAAAGAACAGAACTAATTTTTAAAAAATTAGATGGTAGAAAATGAATTTTAAAACACTAAAAGTTAAAATAAAAAGCAAAACTAAACATTGATAAAGGTGGTCAAGGTGGTGAAGTAGTTGTGTTCACTTCCTCCCATGACCACATCAAAGTTACAACTAAATTACAGAACAACTGTCACTGAGTACTGCCTGAAGTCTACTTGAACAGCAGTCCTGTAACTAAAAACATATAGAAGAAACCACATAGACTGTAAGACAGGCAAAGATACAGTATGGGCTGGTCCCACATCCATGTGTGGCAGTTCAAAATCAGTAGGAATATTCTGGCTGCAGAAATCCCTTCTGAGGAGCAAGGGGGCCCAGACCTACATCAGGTATCCAACCCAGGGTTTCAGTGCCAGGAAGAAAAGTTCCCATAACTTCCAGCTGTGAAAACCAGCAGAGGTTCTGGATCGGTAAGACTGAGGGCTTCTGGCATCCTAAGCATTCCTCTTAAAGGGTCTGCACAAACTCACCTGCAAACAGACTCACTCACTTTGAGCTCAAGCATAAGGGTGGCAGCTAGAAAGGCACCAGGGGTACATGAGAATGTACTAAATTGTCTTATGTTGAAGGTAGAGGTGCAGCTTTCTCTTAGAAGCACTGGCAGAGGCCATTGTTCCTTTGCTGAGCTCTCTCCCTGCAGGTGCAGGTAGGCACCATATCTAGTCTCCTGGAGAACACCATTCACCATTTACTCTGCCCTGGTGATTCCCTAAGACCCCACCCCACCCAACTTGTGGGCAGAACCAAGAGCCTAACAGTGGCTTTACCATACAAATGTCTTGCGTTGCCTCATGCAACAGACTTTCCTAAAATCTCTCAAATGTTCACAAACCCCAAACATGCAGCATTTGCCCTCAATGTGCCCTATACCCCTTGTTTAGTGGCCTCAGACTTGCCACTAGTAGCAGCCAGATTAAACAGCATGGCCTCTCTCAGGCAGCACCATGCCCAGCACAGGGGGCAACTACCTACAAATAACATTACAGGTCACACCAGTGACCCCAAGCAAGGCACAGGTGGTGGCTGTCCTTGGCTTGCACCTCCCAAGAGGCCCAAGAATCAACACATCTAGTACCCAACTTCACACACACCAGGGCACCACTTCCACAAATGACAGGCTCAAAAAGCAGACTGGGAGGGAACTAGAGTCCCAATAAAGTGAATCCTGCTCCACAGGGTTATAGGCTTTTGCACAATAACTCCTCCACAATACTCATGGAAGTCCTCAAAACCAATCAGCCTGAGTGTCAATTTTCTCCCACTGATATGCCAACAGCAAACCAGGCTCAACTACAACAGGAGGGCACATATAATTCACATGGTAACACACTTTCAATGCCTAGCTCAGGTGAACAGAAAGAATGTGCCACTTAGCTCCACAAGTCACCTGCTACATAAGTCCACTCTACCAAAACTGGGAGACACTGGAGCCCGACCTAATATATAGAAAAAAAAATTAAGACAGCCAAAATTAGAATACAAAAGCACATGTCCCAATGAAAGTACAAAACACCAAAAAAAGAAACTAAACAAAATGGAGACAAGCAAACTACCGATAGAGTCAAAATACTGGTAAGAAGGATGCCAATGATCTCAGCGAGAACTTCAATAAAGAGATACATAACAGAAAAACTCCTTCCCTTCCAGGAACATGGGGTCTCAACCCCTTGCAGGGATCCCCAACCCAGGTGACAGAGAAGAGCAGCCTGCACAGCACTGATGGTGAAACTCAAAGGGGATTCAGTGCACATGGGGGACAAGTGAGTCTCCTACAGACCCAGATGCCACCTTCCCAGGGAAGAGCACACCTACTGTTACAGCCTGGGGAGTGCTGCCTGGTCCCTGACTGCTCCAAAGGCCACTCTGCTGTGCTGAGGTCCTGAGGAAGGATCTGCTGGCTACAACAAGCAGTGACATTTTGTGCCCTTCTTTTTCTGGGGAGACTCTTAGCAGAGACTCAGTGACTGAACTCTGTGGCTTTGTAAAGGGAACCAATCTTTCCCACCTCAAGTGCAGAGCCAGCACCCCTGACCCCACCTGTTGAATCATTTGGCCAGCCTAATCCTGCTGAGTTCAGCTGCACAGAGGAATCAGAGTGCCAGACACAGCTCAGAATTGGGGGACATGTCTTCTGGGAAAGATTTTTGTCCAGGAATCAAATAAGCAGGAGCTGGGTAGTGTAGCTACATTACAAGAGGGCCTCTCCTATCTCCCCTGCAGGCTCATCCTGTACTACCTTGGGAAGAAGTGCTTGCCCCTCAGCTATAGGCCTGAGGGCAACCCCCACAAGGGGAGTCTGTTTGGATCTGCCTTTCCAAGTCCCAGATATACCACTGTGCTTAGCTCAGTCCCACAGTGGGGAGAAGGAGCTGCCCAGAGCTGAGATACTTAGTGTGAGTCTGTTGGGGGCAACTGTCTGGGACAGGAGAAAGTGCTTAGCCCAATAATGCAGGCTTGGTCAGCAGTGCCCTGGACAAGAGACTATTTTGATCTGTCCTTCAGAGCCCAGTGGCTTTGCCAAGCTGAGCTGGTTCCTGTGCAGGGGACAGCTAGCTACATTCATCCAAAACTTATGGCATGCCCTTCCTGGGTCAACCAGAGTTGGAGACTCTAGGAGAGACTGAGTGGTTTTGCTCTAGAGAACGGGCTACTTTTCTGTCACTGAACACCTGACTGCATGACCCCCAAGTAGAGGACCCACCAGCCCCATCCTTCTGTTTCCAGTAATCCAGCCCTACAGAGCTTACAGTCTGCAGACAGGTCTGTGAGTTGTGGCTACCTGGGAAAACATCAAGAGTAACAATGCCCACATCACAGAGATACCAGAAGAAGAGAGTCAGCAAGGGATAGAGAACCTGTTTGAAGAAATAATGGCTGGTGAGAGAAATTTCTCCAACCTGGTGAGAGAAAATGGCACACACATTCAGGGGGCACAGAGTTATAACCAAGATGAACTCAAAGAAGCCCACACCAAGACACATCATAGTTGAAATGTCAAAGGTTAAAGACAGAGAGGCCCTGGCGGGTGTGGCTCAGTGGATTGAGCACCAGCCTTAGAACTGAAAGTTTGCCATTTGATTTCAAATCAGGGCACATGCCTGGGTTGCAGGTCAGGTCCCCAGTTGGGGGACACGTGAGAAGAAACTGATCTGTGTATTCCTCACACATTAGGTGTCTCTTACTCTCTTTCTCCCTCCCTTTCCCTTTCTCAAAAAATAAATAAAATCTAAAAAAAAAAGAGAGAGAGAGAGAATGTTTAAAACAGCAAGAACAAAGCAAGTACTTACCTACAAACAAGCTCCCATAAGGCTGTCCACTGATTTCTCAACAGAAATGCTTCAGGGCAAAAAGGACTGGCATGAAATATTCAAAGTAATGAAAAGCAAGGACCTTGTGGCTGAGATCAAGCAAGGCCAGCAAAATTTAGAGCACCAAGACATGGAAGAAGTCCAAGTGTCCATCAAGAGATGAGTGGATAAAACAACTGTGGGAGAGGTGTAATGGGAGAAGCATAGGTAGATAGACTGTGCCTACAGCAACTGTGCCTCCTCGCATAACAAAAACAAAGAAGAAAACAAATTTAAAACCAAACAACAAGAACTGCCAGAAAAATCAAACCGTATAGAAATCTAACAACCAAGGAGTTTAAGAAGAAACATTCATACAGACTGGCAGGAGGGGTGAAGATGGGCAGTCAGGTGGGGAGGACTTGTGGCAAGTCAGGGGATGGAAGAGCATGCAGTCCCATGTTTGTGTGCAGGTAAACCAGGAGGAACAACTGGGTAGATAGACAGACCATGCAATCCAAGGTTCTAGTGCAGGGAAATAAAGTCTCATTGTATCCAACTGAACAAACTGTGGGTGATGCAGCAATGGGAGAAAATCTCAGCCTTACAGGTGAGTTTGTTGGAAAGACCCACAGGGAACTAGCAGGTACACAAAACCGCCCACTCAGGAATCAGCACTGGAGGGACCACTTTGCTTGTGGATATTGGAGGAAGTGACTGAAAGCCAGCCAAGAGCTGAGCAAGCAGCACTGTTCCCTCTAAGACCACCCCTCCACATACGGTGCCACAATTGAGTTGCTCCACCCTGGCAAATACCTAAGGCTCTGCCCCTTACAACATAACAGGTGCAATGAGATGAAAAAATATGGCCCA
The DNA here is from genome assembly GCF_021234435.1 of Artibeus jamaicensis. NCBI lineage: Eukaryota > Metazoa > Chordata > Mammalia > Chiroptera > Phyllostomidae > Artibeus > Artibeus jamaicensis. The sequence continues at coordinate 41,948 of NW_026521454.1, forward strand.
AATGAAAGAACAGATCAAAGCTTCAGAAAAAAAAAAACAACTAAGCGATGAAGAGGGCACAACCTCTCAGATGCACAGTTCAAAACACTGATTATCAGGATGTTCACAGAATTGGTTGAGGATAGTCACAAAATAGAGTAAAAAGTGAAGACTATGAAAAGTGAAATAAAGAAAATGCACAGGAAACTAACAATGATGGGAAGTAAACCAGGACTCAAATCAATGGTTTAGATGAGAAAGAAAAAATAAACATTCAAACAGAACAGAATGGATAAACAAGAGTTTTAAAAAATGAGGAGAGGCTTAGGAACACCCAGGACAACTTTAACCATTACAACATCTGAATCATAGGGGTGCAAGAAGGAGAAAGGAAAGAGCAAGAAATTGAAAACTTATTTGAAAATATAATGAAGGAGAACTTCCCCAAACTGGCAAAGGAAATAGACTTTCAGGAAGTCCAGGAAGCTCAGAGAGTCCCAAAGACATTAGACCAAAGGAAGCACATACCAAGGCACATAATAATTACATTGGTGAACATTAATAATACGGAGAGTCTTTTTAAAAATATATTTTATTGATTATACCATTAGAGTTGTTCTATTCCCCCCTTCATTCCCCTCCCCCCTGCACACCCCTCCACTACCATTCCTCCCCTTTAGTTTATGACCATGTGTCTCAAGTTCTTTAGATTCTATATTTCCCATACTATTCTTACCCTCCCCCTATCTATTTTCTACCTACCATCTATGCTTCTTATTTTCTGTACCTTCTCCCCCCTTCTCCTTCTCCCTCTCCCCTGTTCCTAACCCTTCATGTGATCTTCATTTTTTTGGTTCACTACTGATCTAGCTGTCCTCTTAGTTTGCTTTTGTTTTGGGTATGGTTGTTAATAACTGTGAGTTTGCTGTCCTTTCACTGTTCATCTTTTTTATCTTCTTTTTCTTAGGTAAGTCCCTTTAACATTTCATATAATAAGGGCTTGGTGATGATGAACTCCTTGAACTTGATCTTAGCTGAGAAGCACTTTATCTGTCCTTCCATTCTGAATGAAAGTTTTGCTGGATAGATCAATCTTGGATGTAGGTCTTTGGATTTCATGACTTGGAATACTTCTTGCCAGCCCCTTCTTGCCTATAAGGTCTCTTTTGAGAAATCAGCTGAGAGTCTGTTGGGAACTCCTTTGTAGGTGACTGTCCCCTTAGCTCTTGCTGCTTCTAGGATTCTCTCCTTCATTTAATCTTGGCTAATGTAATTATGATATGCCTTGGTGTGTTTCTCATTGGATCCAACTTCTTTGGGACTCTCTTAGCTTCCTGAATTTCCTGGAAGTCTATTTTCTTTGCCAGATTGGGGAAATTCTCCTTTATTATTTGTTCAAATAAGCTTTCCACTTGTGGCTGTTCCTCTTCCCCTTCTGGTACCCCTATAATTCGAATGTTGGAGCATTTAAAGATGTCCTGAAGGTTTATATTTTTCTGTTTGGTAATTTTTTCTACCTTCTGGTCCACTTGATTGATTCGAGTCCCAATTTCCTTCCCATCACCATTTCTTTCCTGTGCATTTCCTTTCATTTCAATTAGTTTAGCCTTCATATGTTCCTCTAATTTGTGACTAAAATCAACCAGTTCTGTTAGCATCCTGATGACCAGTGTTTTGAACTGTGACTCTGATAGGTTGGCAATTTCTTGTTCACTTAGATTTATGGGCTCTGGGGCTCTGAGTTCTTCTTGAGCCATGTTTTGATCTGTTCACACCCATTATGTATGAGAAGGGGAGCCTTTGGTGTTCACCAGGGTGGGGCCACCCAGGTCACTGGTTTGTGACACTGTATGTAGGGTTGGGGTCAGAGAGGGAGCAATAGTGGTCCCCTCTGCTGCTTCCTGCCACTGGGGCCTGCAGGGTTTGTCTCACTGCTCGCTTCTTCGCTGGTTTATCTGCGTGAGAATGTGTGACTGTGGTCAGTCAGCCACCTTGCCCCCTCACTGGGTCTGCCCGTCACATCCCCACACCTGGGGATTCGCCAACCGCCAACTGTGCGCCTGGGTCGGTCTGGCCGAGTTTTCCTGGGCAACCCTGCTCTGCCAGCCACTGGCTCTGCCCCTCTTACTGGTCTAGCTGCAGGATTCCTTGTTATCGGACTTCAGTAGTTTAATTTTCTGTGTTTTGGCTGCGTATTTGTTTTACTAAAACTTTGTTGTCTTTACACGTGGTTGTGTGAGAAGGCACAATGTTTCCACCTATGCCTCCATCTTGGCAGAAGTCTGCACAGAGTTTTTAATTTGTTCTTTGATCTCATTGTTAACCCATTCATTGTTTGAAAACATGCTATTTAATCTAGATGTGTTTGAATGATTTTGAGGAGTTTTTTAAAGATTTTATTTATTCATTTCTAGAGAGAAGGGAAGGTAAGGAGAAAGAGAGGGAGAGAAACATCCATGGTTGCCTCTCGCATATGCCCAACTGGGGACCTGGCCCCAATCCAGGCATGTGCCCTGACTGGGAATCAAACCAGTGACCCTTCAGTTCCCAGACTGGCACTCGACCTGCTGAGCCATAGAATCATAAGTTTTTTATTGTAGTTGATTTCTAGTTTTCTCTCACTCCACGTGGTGAGAGAAAATGGTTGATGTAATTTCAGTCTTTTTTAAATCTGTTAAAATTTATTCTGTGTCCTAACATGTGGTCTATCTTTGAGAAGAATGTATAATCTGCTGCTTTGGGATGAAATGCTGTTTAAATATCAATTAACTACATTCCATGCAGTGTGTTGTTTAAGGTTTCTGTTCCCTTGTTGATTTTTTTGTCTGGACGATATCTCCACCATTGACAGTGCAGTGTAAAATCTCCTATTATGACTGTATTGCTGTCTATCTTTCTCTTAAGATTTTCTTTATCTATTTAAGTGCTTGTATGTTGGGTCCATGTATGTTTTAAAGGCTTGTATCCTCTTGTTGGTTTGATCCCTTTAGTATTATGTAGTGACCTTCTTTATCTCTTGTTATGGCCTATATTTTGAAGTCTGTTTTCTCTGAAATAATTATTGCTACCCTGGCATTTTTTTTCATTTCCATTCGCACAGAATACTTCTTTCCATCCTTTCACTCTCAGTCTGTGTGTATCTTTTGTTCTATGATGAATCTTCTGCAGACGGCATGTATATGGGTCATGTTTTATTGTCCATTCAACTACCTTATTTCTTTTTACTAGAGCATTTAATTCATTACAATAGGGTTTTTATTTATACATACTTAGTTATTGCCATTTTATTCTTTATATCTCTGTTCCTCTCTGATTTTTTTCTTTATTCTTAAAGCAGGCACTTTAACATTTCTTGCAATACTGGTTTGGTGGTAATGAACTTCTTTAGCTTTTTTATCTGGGAAACTCTTTGTTTTTTGCCTTAATTTTTAAAAAATACCATGTTTATTATATTTTTCCTGTCACCATTTAGTCCCCATATACCAGGGGTGTCTAAGTCATTTTCACCAGGGCCCACATCAGCCTCACAGTTCCCTTCAGAGGGATGAATGTAATTTTTAGATTCTATAAATATAAACTACTCCTTAATAGTTAAGCAAGAGCTTCCTGGCACTGCTGCCAGGTAGAAACAAGGTGCTGGGCAGATAAAACAAGGTGGAGGGCCGGATTTGTCCCATGGGCCTTGCCTTGGCCACCTGTACCATATGCTCTCATCCCCTCAGCAATCACCACACTGTTATCCATGCCCATGAGTTCCTTTATCGTTTATGCTCAATCCCTCCACCCCCTAACTTCCCCTCACCCCCACTAGGTGTCATCTGTTCTTCATCTATGAGTTTTTCTGTTTTTTTGTGTTAGATTCCACATATGAGTGAAATCATATGGTATTTGGCTTTCTCTGACTGGCTTATTTCACTTGGCATAATGTTCTTCAGATCCATCCATACTATTGCAAACAGTAAATATTCATTTTTATGGCTGAGTAGAATATCATTGTGTAAATGTCTCATAGTTGGATTTTTCCTTTAAATATATTTTATTGATTATGCAATTACAGCTGTCCCCTTTTTCTCCTGTTTATTCCCCTCTGCCCTGCACCCCTGCATAGTCTTATGGGCACTCCTTTGTAGGTAACTGTCTCCTTTCCTCTTGCTGCTTTTAAGATTCTCTCCTTAGCCCTGGCTGGTGTAGCTCAGTGGATTGAGCATGGGTCTGCGAACCAGTCTGTCGCGGTTCGATTCCCAGTCAGGGCACATGCCGGGGTTGCAGACGAGGGAACCCATAAGGGGCAACTGTACATTGATATTTCTCTTCCTCTCTCCTTCCTTTCCCCTCTAAAGATAAATAAATAAAATATTTTAAAAAAAGGAGTCTCTCCTTAGCCTCTCCTCATTTTTTTGAATTCTTGTTTCTTCATATTTTTCTGTTTGGTCATTTTTTTCTTCCTTTTTGTCTGCTCCATTGATTTGAATCCCAGTTTCCTTTCCATTACTACTTGTTTCCTGTGCATTGCATTCTTTTCAATTAGTTTAGCCTTCATATGTTCCTCTAATTTGTGACTAAAATCAACCAGTTCTATTAGCATCCTGATGACCAGTGTTTTGAACTGTGACTCTGATAGGTTGGCAATTTCTTGTTCACTTAGATTTATGGGCTCTGGGGCTCTGAGTTCTTCTTGAGCCATGTTTTGATCTGTTCACACTCATTACGTATGAGAAGGGAAGCCTTAGTCACCAGGGTGGGGCCACCCAGGTCGCTGGTTTGTGACACTGTATGTAGGTTTGGGGTCAGAGAGGGAGCAATAGTGATTCCCTCTGCTGCTTCTTGCCACTAGGGCCTGCAGGGTCTGTCTCACTGCTCGCTCCTTCACTGGTTTATCTGCGCGCAAATGTGTAACCTTGGTCAGCCAGCCACGTTGCACCTTCACTGGGTCTGCCTGTCACTATCCCACACCTGGGATTCGCCCTTGGCTGCCTGTGTCAGGGGATCTTTTTTGCCTGACCAGCTCCACTGCTGGCTTTGCCCCCTTTACCGGTCTAGCTGAGTGGTTCATTGTTGTCAGACTCTGTATTGTTCAATTTTCTGTGGTTTGGCTGCGTTTATTGTTGCTAAAATTTTTCTGTTTTTAGATTTGGTTGTGCGAGAAGGCAAAGTGTTTCCACCTATGCCTCCATCTTGGCGGAAGTCCGAAAAATGTGGACAGGCTAAGGAACCTCCAGGACATCTTTAAACTTTCAGGGTGAGTATCCTGAACATCTGTGCTCCTGGGTCTGGCAGCCACTGCCTTTTGCTGCCACAACCCTTTTCCGCCAGACGCTGACTCTGTGCCTCTTACCGGTTTGTTTAAGTGGTTGTTGAACTTCCATACAGTTTAATTTTCTGTCTGTTCTGGTTGTGTTTTTGTTTCTAAATCTTTGTTGTCCTTATTTTTGGTTGTGCGAGGAGGTACAATGTTTCCACCTAAGCCTCCATCTTGGCCAACAGTCTGTAAATATTTTTTTAAATTTTTTATTGTTGTTAAAGTACAGTTATTTCCATTTCCCCCCACCATAACTCCCCCTGTCCCACTTATCCCCACCTCCCACCCTCGATCCTACCCCCCTTTGACTTCATCCACGTGCCCTTCATACATGTTCCTTGACAATCCATCCCCTCTGCCCCCCATGTCATGTAATTCTTTACTGTGTCTATAAGAAGAACCAAGTTCCTGGCAGTGTCTCCCATAACAATTAAATGGTAAATTCACAAGTCTAGCTCCTTCTCCATCCTAGCTTCATTGGAGAATTATAAATGTTATTTTAGAACATTGTAAGGAGCTCCACATATAGGTCAGCAAATTCCTCTTCTTTCTATTTTTATTGTTTGAAATATATTTTATTGATTATGCTATTATACATGCCCCATTTACTCCCCTTTACTCCCCTCTGCCCTGCATACCCCCTGCACACACACGCATTCAGGGGGCACCGAGTTACAACCAAGATGAACTCAAAGAGGCCCACACCAAGACATATCATAATTAAAATGTCAGAGATTAAAGACAAGGACAGGCCCTGGCTGGTGTGGCTCAGTGGATTGAGTATCGGCCTGCAAACTGAAAGGCTGCCGATTTGATTCCGAATTAGGTCTCATGCCTGGGTTGCAGGTCAGGTTCCCAGTTGGGGGACACGTGAGAAGAAACTGATCTGTGTATTCCTCACCCATTAGGTGTCTCTTACTCTCTTTCTCCCTCCCTTTCCCTTTCTCAAAAAATAAATAAAATCTAAAAAAAAAAGAGAGAGAGAGAGAGAATGTTTAAAACAGCAAGAACAAAGCAAGTACTTACCTACAAACAAGCTCCCACAAGGCTGTCCACTGATTTCTCAACAGAAATGCTTCAGGACAAAAAGGACTGGCATGAAATATTCAAAGTAATGAAAAGCAAGGACCTTGCAGCTGAGATCAAGCAAGGCCATCAAAATTTAGAGCACCGAGACATGGAAGAAGCCCAAGTGTCCATCAAGAGATGAGTGGATAAAACAACTGTGGGAGAGGTGTAATGGGAGAAGCATAGGTAGATAGACTGTGCCTACAGCAACTGTGCCTCCTCGCATAACAAAAAGAAGGACAAAGCAAGTTTAAAAACAAAAAACAAGAACTGCCAGAAAAATTAAACTGTATAGAAGCCTGACAACCAAGGAGTTAAAGAGAAAACATTTATACAGACTGGCAGGAGGGGTGAAGATGGGCAGTCAGGTGGAGAGGACTTGAGGCAAGGCAGGGGCTGGAAGAGCAGGTGGCCCCATGTTCGTGTGCAGGTAAACCAGGAGGAACAACTGGGTAGATAGACAGACCATGCAACCCAAGGTTCCAGTCCAGGGAAATAAAGCCTCATTGTATCCAACTGAACAAACTGTGGGTGATGCAGCAATGGGAGAAACTCCTAGCCTCACAGTTAAGTTTGTTGGAGAGACCCACAGGGTCCTAGAAGGTACACACAACAACTCACCCAAAAATCAGCACCAGAAGGGCCCACTTTGCTTGTGGGTAGCAAAGGAAGTGACTGAAAGCCAGCCAAGAGCTGAGCAAGCACCATTGTTCCCTCTCAGACCACCCCTCCACATACAGCACCACAATGCAGCCATGTGGATTGCTCCACCCAGGCAAATACCTAAGTCTCCACCCCTTGCAACTTAACAGGTGCACTGAGACAAAAAAAAGAAAAACATGCCCCAAATGAAAGAACAGATCAAAGCTCCAGAAAAAAATACAATTAAGTGACGAAGAGTGGCCAACCTGTCACATGCTCAGTTCAAACACTGATAATCCGGTTGTTTACAGAATTGATTGAGTATGGTCACAAAATAGAGAAAAAAATGAAGACTATGAAAAGCCAAATAAAGGAAATGCACAGGAAACCAACAGTGATGGGAAGGAAACTGGGACTCATATCAATGGTTCAGATAAGAAAGAAAAAATAAACATTCAACCAGAACAGAATGGATAAACAAGAGTTTTAAAAAATGAGGAGAGGCTGAGAAACCCCAAGGACAACTTTAAACATTGTAACATCCGAATCATAGGGGTGCAAGAAGGAGAAGGGGAAGAGCAAAAAATCAAAAACTTATTTGAAAATATAATGAAGGAGAACTTACCCAATCTGGGAAAGGTAATAGGCTTCCAGGAGGTCCAGGAAGCTCAGAGAGTCCCAGAGACATTGGACCCAAGGAAGCACATACCAAGGCACATCATATACATTGGTGAAGATTAACAATAAGGAGAGAATCTTAAAAGCAGCAAGAGGAAAGGAGACAGTTACCTACAAAGGAGTGCCCATAAGACTATGCAGGGGTGTAGGGCAGAGGGGAATAAACAGGAGAAAAAGGGGACAGCTGTAATTGCATAATCAATAAAGTATATTAAAGGAAAAAAGCAACTATGAGACATTTACACAATGGAATTCTACTCAGCCATAAAAAAGAAGAAAATTTTACCCTCTGCAATAGCATGGATGGATCCGGAGAGCACTAATGCTAAATGATATAAGCCAGTCAGAGAAAGCCAAATACCATATGATTTCACTCAAAACAAAACAGAAAAACTCATAGATGAAGAACAGATGACAGCTAATGGGGAGTAAGGGGAAGTTAGGGGGTGGAGGGATTGAGCATAAACGATAAAGGAACTCATGGGCATGGATAACAGTGTGGTGATTGCTGAGGGGATGAGAGCATATGGTACAGGTGGCCAAGGCAAGGCCCATGGGACAAATCCGGCCCTCCACCTTGTTTTATCTGCCCAGCACCTTGTTTCTACCTGGCAGCAGTGCCAGGAAGCTCTTGCTTAACTATTAAGGAGTAGTTTATATTTATAGAATCTAAAAATTACATTCATCCCTCTGAAGGGAACTGTGAGGCTGATGTGGGCCCTGGTGAAAATGACTTAGACACCCCTGGTATATGGGGACTAAATGGTGACAGGAAAAATATAATAAACATGGTATTTTTTAAAAATTAAGGCAAAACAAAGATTTTCCCATATAAAAAAGCTAAAGAAGTTCATTACCACCAAACCAGTATTGCAAGAAATGTTAAAGTGCCTGCTTTAAGAATAAAGAAAAAAATCAGAGAGGAACAGAGATATAAAGAATAAAATGGCAATAACTAAGTATGTATAAATAAAAACCCTATTGTAATGAATTAAATGCTCTAGTAAAAAGAAATAAGGTAGTTGAATGGACAATAAAACATGACCCATATACATGCCGTCTGCAGAAGATTCATCATAGAACAAAAGATACACACAGACTGAGAGTGAAAGGATGGAAAGAAGTATTCTGTGCGAATGGAAATGAAAAAAATGCCAGGGTAGCAATAATTATTTCAGAGAAAACAGACTTCAAAATATAGGCCATAACAAGAGATAAAGAAGGTCACTACATAATACTAAAGGGATCAAACCAACAAGAGGATACAAGCCTTTAAAACATACATGGACCCAACATACAAGCACTTAAATAGATAAAGAAAATCTTAAGAGAAAGATAGACAGCAATACAGTCATAATAGGAGATTTTACACTGCACTGTCAATGGTGGAGATATCGTCCAGACAAAAAATCAACAAGGGAACAGAAACCTTAAACAACACACTGCATGGAATGTAGTTAATTGATATTTAAACAGCATTTCATCCCAAAGCAGCAGATTATACATTCTTCTCAAAGATAGACCACATGTTAGGACACAGAATAAATTTTAACAGATTTAAAAAGACTGAAATTACATCAACCATTTTCTCTCACCACGTGGAGTGAGAGAAAACTAGAAATCAACTACAATAAAAAACTTATGATTCTATGGCTCAGCAGGTCGAGTGCCAGTCTGGGAACTGAAGGGTCACTGGTTTGATTCCCAGTCAGGGCACATGCCTGGATTGGGGCCAGGTCCCCAGTTGGGCATATCGAGAGGCAACCATGGATGTTTCTCTCCCTCTCTTTCTCCTTACCTTCCCTTCTCTCTAGAAATGAATAAATAAAATCTTTAAAAAACTCCTCAAAATCATTCAAACACATCTAGATTAAATAGCATGTTTTCAAACAATGAATGGGTTAACAATGAGATCAAAGAACAAAAATAATTCTGACCAAAAAAAGGATGAACAAAAAATAACCCAAAATCTGTGGAACACAGAGAAAGCAGTTCTGAGAGGGAAGTTCATAGCTTTACAAGCTTATCTCAGGAGGCAAGAAAAACCTCAAATACACAATCTAACCCTACTTCCAAAAGAGCTAGAAAAAGAAAAAAGAAACAAAGTAGAGAGTAAGTAGCAGAAGAAAGGAAATAGTACAGATCAGAGCTGAAATGACAAAGAGACTAAAAAGCAACACAACACATCAATGAGACCAAGACCTGGTTCTTTAAAAAAGACAAAACAAAACTGACAGAACTTTAACCACAGTCATCAAGGGGAAAAAAAAAAGAGAGAGAGAGAGGACCCAAATGAATAAAATCAGAAATGGAAGAGAAATAACAACTGACATCACAGAAATACAAAGGGTTGTAAAAAAGTACTATGTATGACTACATGCCAACAAATTGGATAACATGGGCAAATGGGCAAATGCATAAAATCCTGGAAACATATAATCTTCCAAAACTGAATCAGGAAATAAGTCAGAAAATCAAGCAATCAAAAAAACTCCCAGCAAACAAAAGTCCTGGACTGTATGACTACACAGGTGGATTTTTCCAAATATTCAAAGAACAACTAATACCTATCCTACCAAAGGATACCAAAAAATTTGAGAGTAGGGAAGACATACAAACTCTTTTTATGAGCCCAAAATTATCTTAATTCTAAAACCAGGTAAAGACACTACAAAGAAAGAAAATTATAGGTCAATATATTTGATAAACACAGATGCTAACATACTCAACAAAATATTAGCAACTGGATCCAGAAATACATTTAAAAGATCATACACCATGATCACATGGGATTTATTCCAGGGGTGCAAGCTTGCAATAATATTAACAATTCAATAAACATGACACTCACATAAACAAACTGAAGGATAAAAATCAAATGACTATATCAAGAGAGGCAGAAAAAGCAGTTGATAACATCCAGCACCAATTTATGATAAAAACTCTCAGCAAAGTGGAAACAGAGAAATCACACAACATAAAAAAGGCCACGGATGACACACCCACTGGCTACATCATACTCAATGTGTAAAAACTGAAAGTGCTTCCCTTGAGATGAGGAACAAGACAGGGATGTTCACTGTCCCCACTCTGATTAAACACCATACTGGAAGTATTAATATTAGCCACAGCAATCAGACAAGAAGAATAAAAGGCATCCGAACTAAAAGGGAGGATTAAAACTGTCATTATTTTCAGATGACATGATATTCTATAGAGAAAACATTAAAGACTCCACCAAAACATACTAGATCCAATAAATGAATTCAACAACTAAAAGGATACAAAATTAATATTCAGAAATGAGTGGCATTTTTATATACCAACAATGAACTATAAGAAAGAGAAATTAAGAAAACAATCCTATCTTGGACAGCTAGTTGGATCATTATCAAATAGACCAAAAGATCACAGGTTTGATTCCTATTCAGGGCACATACCCAGGCTGTGGGTTCAATCCCCAGTGAGGGAGTGTGCAAGAAGGCAGCTGATCAAAGTTTCTCTCTAACATCAATATCACTCTCTCTCTCTCTTTCTCTGTCTCTCTTTCCCTCCCTCCCTCCTTCTCTTTCTAAAAGCAATGAAAAAAATGTCCTAGCATTAAGATAAAAAAAAAAAATAGAGACCTGGGAGATGGTGACAGAGTAGGAGCAAGCAGATTCCACTTCCCTACACACAGGAGAAAAACCTAGATGATTTATGGAGGAACAGAGAAAACAGACAACAGTACCCTAGCATATATGAAAATAATAGACCAGAAATTATAGCAGACACTGAAAATTCAGACGGTAAGGAGACTGCTGCAGGACAATAAGGTTCCAGGGACCATCACAGAAAAAGGGGTGACTGTAGCCTGGGCCCGGTGTCCCATGCCCAGCCCTGTGCCTGCCACAGACTCCTTGAGAGCAGTGGGCCTGCCACAGAGTCCTTGGGAGAGAGCCGGATCAACTGCTCCCTCCCTCCCCAGCCAAGCAGGGTTGGAGCAGCACCAAGAGAGAACTGCTTGCTTGAAGTTGCAGAGAGGGGAATAAGGATAAGGAGGCGAACACACGAGGGCTGTGATCACCCATGGAGACTGTGGTTGCCAGCTTGGGATAGCTGAGAGCCCCAAAGTGATCTGCACTGATCCTGATAGTCCCTGCTGTGGTTGGAGAATTGGGCAGTACTGAGAGCAGGCTTAAGTAGGAGGAATTTCTCAAAAAGAAAAACTGCTTGGGGAATTCTCCTGTGACAGCCACTTGCCCAACTCCCCACCCAGCCAGGTGAAAGGTCCTGCGTTCCCCTATAGCACTGGGAAGGGTTTGCGCCCAAACCCTCAGGACAGAGGCAGTGTGGCTGGGTGCTCATGCTGGCACCCCAGCCCACTGTGATGACCCCTGGGGAAAGAGTGACCTAAAGAAAACCTGGATCCCGCCTTCCTGGGGTGCTGGGGAGAGGCACAAGACTAGATATTGGGAGCGTGCTCTCAAGACTAGCTGAATACACATCAGGAAGGGAGAAAGGCCATACTAATTGCCCCTCAGCCTGCTGCAGTCAGCAAGCCCAGAAAAACCAATTTGGCCACTTTGAAATCAGCAAGGAGTGGGGTTTTTTTAAAGTAATCTTTTATTTTTTATTTTTAGTATTGTTTTATCTCTCAATACCTTTTCCTCTATTTTCTTCTTTCTTGTTTTATTTCTTCTTCCTTTCTTTACAATCTTATCTCTTCTTCCTCTCTTCTCCTGCCTTTTTTAAAATACCTACAAGTAAGACAAAAAACTTGGAAATGTGAAAGGACCAGAGTTGGACCCAAAGAGGGGGCATCCCAACAATTGAGACAGTGAGACAAATTTCACTTTGCTATTGCAGAGAAACTACAAGTTACTGAATATTTGTATTATTTTTTCATTATTCTTACATCTTTTATTTTAAGAATACTTTTGTATTCCTCTTCTTTCTCTATAGTCTTCTTTGCTTGGCTGGTTATATTGTATCATTTGACAGGTTCCCCTATTCTCTCCCTCATAGTGTATTGATAATTTACTGTCCTTCACATCACTTGTGCTCCTTTAGCACACTAATCAAAGTCCTATACCCCCTATTCATGTTATCCAGATCACATAGATTCTGTCATATGATTGTTGCTCTAATATTATTGTAAATAATAACTGTTCCATACAATTGTAAATACTTCATATAACCCCTCCTGGATCTTAGCCCTCTTCACAGTTTCCTGAACACTATTACTGTAGTGGATAAGTCTATTCTCTCACACACTACACCTACTTACTATCCTTTACTCTCACCTTACTTCAGAATCTGACCTCCCACAACCTCACTGCTTTCTAGATCCAACTCATAATCATTTCCTCCCACACAAGAGTCTTAAACTTCTTTCCAACCTCTCTAAAAAGTGGCTAGTTGGGTGGAAGATCATAGTTAACACTATACATAGCCAAAGGATGTGCTATCACTTCTCTACTGGCTGCTACTGTAAATATCATAGAATACTCTCTTGCTGTCTCAGACCATTTAGCCTTCCCCTTAAACTTATCAGAAAAAAGAGTAGGTGAAAGCAGTTAACACCAAGACCCAGTAGAATAGGAAACCCCAAAACAAAACAACCACCAACAGATAACAACAGAAGAAGGTAAAGGAGGGAGTAGAAACCACACAAACCTCAACCCAGGACCTATCTAGAAATACAACCAAATAGTGGAGAAACTACCAGTGGAAACAACTGAACAAGAGCAAAAGAGAATTCTCAAAACCTTGTACACACAGAAGAACCAGCTTCAACATAACATGCCCTCACCAGCACAACAAAATACATGAGGTGGTGGACAAAGTGACCATCAGTTAACTAGCCTTTCCTGGTGGGAAGGGCCCACCAAAGAAAACCCAACAACAATCAAAACCCAAAGACAAACACAGAGCCAAGTTAAAGGACAGCCCAAGACCAGTGAGCTTGGGAGATCAAAGAGACCACACCACTAAATCTCACAGGTATCCTACCACAGAAGTTCACACCATAAACCCAGGGAGCCACAACAAATCAATTTAAGAAGCTCAAGCTAACAAGCAGAGTCTCACAAACAATGGGAAGACAAAGAACCAATCCCCAAATGAAAGAAAAGGAGAAAGCCTCAAAAAGAATGCTAAATGAAATAGAGGCAAGTCAACTATCAGATATTGAGTTCAAAGCAAAGGTTACCAGAAAGCTCAATGAGCTCACAATAAGCTACCAGAAACTACAGAGAAACTACAATGAACTCACTGCAAACTATATCACCATGAAAAAGGAAATAGAAACTATCAACAAGGGGCAAGAGGAACTGAAGTATACAATTTCTGAACTGAAGAACACAGTAAAAGAAATCAAATGCAGGATCAATGAAGCAGAAGATTGGATCAGCAAGCTGGAAGACAAAGTGGAAGAAAACACTCAGAAAGAGCAAGAAAAGGAAAAGAGGCTCAGAAAGAATGAAAAGGGATTAAGAGAAATGAAGATAATATGAAACATAATAATATCTGTGTAATAGGGATACTAGAAGGAGAAGAAGAGCAAGGGATAGAAAACCTATCTGAAAAAATAATGATGGAAAACTTCCATAATTTGATGAGAGAAAAAGTCACACAACTTCAGGAAACACAGAGAGTCCCAATCAAGAGGAATCCAAAGAGGCCCACTTCAACACACATCATAATTAAAATGGCAAAATTCCAAAACAAAGAGAGAATCTTAAAGGCAGCAAGGGAGAAAAAGGAAATAACATACAAAGGAGCCCCAATAAGTTTAAATGCTGACTTCTCAATGGAAACACTCCAAGCAAGAAGAGAATGGCAAGAAATATTCCAAGTAATGAGAACCAGAGGCTTACAACCAAGGCTACTCTACCCAGCAAGGCTCTCAATTAAGATAGAGGCCAAATAAAGAGCTTCCCAGACAAAAGAAGTCTAAAAGAATACCCCTTTACCAAACCAGCTCTGCAAGAGATGTTAAACGAAGTGCTCTAAGGAAAGGAAGGAAAAGAGAGAGACAGAGAGGAACACAGGTACAAATATGTCAATGAATAAGTACCTATCAGTAATAACCTTAAACGTAAATGGATTAAATGCTCCAATCAAAAGACACAGAGTAGCTGAATGAATAAGAAAGCATGACCCTCACATATGCCGCCTACAAGAGACCCACCTCAGGACAAGACCTATAGACAATAAAAGTGAAAGGCTAGAAACAAATTTTCCAGGCAAACAGACGAGACAAAAAATCTGGGGTAGCAATTCTCACATGAGACAAAATAGACTTCAAAAAAGGGGCTACAGAAAGAGACTCAGGTCACTTCATAATACTCAAGGGAAGAATCCACCAAAAAGACATTAACATCGTAAATATATATGCATCCAACATAGGAGCATCCAAATATATAAAGAAAATCTTAGAGGACTTCAAGAAAGATATTGACAGTAACACACTTATAGTATGGGATTTTAACACCCCGCTATCAAAAATATACAGATCTTCCAAACAAAAATCATCAGAGATATTGTGGCATTGAACAATGCCCTACATGAAATGTATATAATTGATATATATAGAGCCTGTCAGCCCAAAGAAGCTAAATACACATTCTTTTCAACTACACATGGAATATTTTCTAAGATAGACCACATGATAGGACACAAAACGAGCCTCCACAAATTCAAGAAAATTGAAATCATACCGAGCATTTTCTCTGACCATAAGGGACATGAAATTGGAAACCAACCCCGAAGGAAACCCAAAGCACCCCAAAACATGTAGACTGAATGGTATACTATTAAACAACGAATGGGTCAAGAATGAAAATAGGGAAGAAATAAAAAAGTTTTTGGAAATAAATGAAAACAGTCTCACAACAACCCAAAACTTATGGGACACACCGAAGGCAGTCCTGAGAGGGAAGTTTATAGCAATACAGGCCTACCTAAAGAAGATAGAAACATTTCAAAGAAACAACCTAACCCTATGCCTGCAAGAACTCGAGAAACAACAACAAAGACAGTTCAGAGCAAGTAGAAGAAAGGAAATAACTAAGATCAGAGCAGAATTAAATGACATAGAGACTAAAAGCACAATCCTAAGGATCAATGAATCTAGGAGTTGGTTCTTTGAAAAGATAAACAAAATAGACAAGCCTTTAAGTAGGCTCATCAAGAAAAGAAGAGAGATGACACAAATAAACACAATCAGAAATGAAAGAGGAGAGATTACAACTGATACCACAAAAATAGAAGGGATTGTAAGAAATTACTATGAAGAACTGTATGCCAAGGAATTTGGAAACCTAGGGGAAATGGACACATTTCTAGAAAAATATAATCTTCCAAAACTCAAAGAAAAAGAAACAGAAAATCTGAACACACCAATAACAGCAAAAGAAGTTGAAGCAGTAATCAAAAAACTCCTGACACACAAAAGCCCTGGACCAGATGGTTTCACAGGAGAATTCTACAAAGCATTTAAGGAAGAGCTAACCCCTATTCTTCGCAGACTATTGCAAAAAATCCAGAAGGATGGAAAACTCCCAAACTCTTTTTATGAAGCCAGCATCATCCTAATTCCAAAACCAGATAGAGACACAACAAAGAAAGAAAACTTCAGGCCAATATTGCTGATGAACATAGACACTAAAATCCTCAACAAAATATTGGCAAATCGCATCCAACAATATATCAAAAAGATCATAAACCATGACCAAGTGGGATTCATCCCAGGGATGCAAGGATGGTTCACAAATCAGTAAATGTAATACATCACAGAAACAAAAGCAAAGACAAAAACCACATGATCATATCAATAGACTCAGAAAAAGCTTTTGATAAGGTACAACACCCATTTATAATAAAAACACTCAGAAAAGTGGGAATAGAGGGAGCATTCCTCAATATAATAAAGGCCACATACGAGAGACCTACAGCCAACATCATACTCAATGGGCAAAAACTAAAAGCTTTACCATTAAGATCAGGGACAAGACAAGGTTGTCCACTTTCACCACTTCTATTCAATATAGTATTGGAAGTTTTAGCCATAGCACTCAGGGAAGAAAAGGAAATAAAAGGCATCCAAATAGAAAAGGAGGAAACAAAACTGTCACTGTTTGCAGATGACATGATAGTGTACATGGAAAATCCTATAGACTCTACCAAAAAACTGCTCGGACTAATTAACAAATTTGGCAAAATGGCGGGTTACAAACTCAATATCCAGAATTCAAAGGCATTTTTGTATACTAACAATGAATCAGCAGAAGCAGAAATCAAGGAAAAAATCCCATTCGATATAGCAAAATATATATATATATCGGGGAATAAACCTAACTAAGGAGGTAGAAGACCTGTATGCAGAAAACTACACAGCACTGAAGAAAGAAATCAAGGAAGACACAAACAAATGGAAACATATACCTTGTTCATGGATTGGAACAATTAACATCATCAAAATGTCCATACTACCCAAAGCAATTTACAGATTCAATGCAATACCTATTAAAGTACCAATGGCATATTTCACAGACATAGAACAAACACTTCAAACATTTATATGGATCCATAAATGACCCGAATAACAGCTACAATTTTGAGAAAGAAGAACAAAGTAGGAGGGATCACAATACCTGATATCAAACTGTATTATAAGGCCACTGTAATCAAAACAGCCTGGTACTGTCATAAAAACAGGCACATAGACCAATGGAATAGAACAGAGAGCCCAGAAATAAACCCAACACCCTACAGTCAATTAATATTTGACAAAGGGGGCAGTAACATAAAATGGAGTAAAGATAGCCTCTTCAACAAATGGTGTTGGGAGAACTGGACAGCTATGTGCAAAATAATGAAACTTGAGCACAGACTTACAACATACACCAAAATAAATTCAAGGTGGATAAAAGACTTAAATATCAGCCTTGAAACCATTAAAGTCCTAGAGGAGAACATTGACAGGAGAATCTCAGATATTTCACACAGCAACATTTTTACTGATATGTCCCCTAGAGCAAGGAATATACAGGAAAGAATAAACAAGTGGGATCTCATCAAAATAAAAAGCTTCTGCGTGGCTAAAGAAAACAGTATTGAATTAAAAAGACAACCAACTGTATGGGAAAACATATTTGCCAATGATACCTCAGACAAAGGTTTAATCTCCAAAATATACAAAGAATTATTGGCAATTATTGACAATTATTGAGAAAGAACTTACACAACTCCACTCTAAGAAGACAACTACCCCAATTAAAAAATGGGAAAAGGACTTGAACAGACACTTCTCCAAGGAGGACATACAGCAGATCCAGAGACACATGAAGAGATGCTCAATATCGCTAGATATCAGAGAGATGCAAATTAAAACCACAATGAGATACCACTTTGCACCAGTCAGCATGGCTATCATAAAAAACGCAACAAACAACAAATGTTGGAGAGATTGTGGGGAAAAGTGGACCTTAGTTCACTGTTGGTGGGATTGCAGACTGGTACAACCATTATGGAAAACAGTATGGAATTTTCTCAGAAAAATAAAAATCAACCTGCCTTTTGACCCAGCAATTCCACTGCTAGGATTATGTCCTAGGAACCCTAAAACATCAATTTCAAAAAACCTATGCACCACAATGTTCATAGCAGCACAATTTACAATAGCCAAGAGTTGGAAGCAACCTAGGTGCCCATCAGTAAATGAATGGATAAAAAAAACTATGGTACATTTATACAATGGAATTCTATGCAGCAGAGAGATAGAAGGAGCTACTACCCTTTGCAACAACATGCATGAAACTGGAAAGCATTATGCTGAGTGAAATAAGCCAAGTGTTAAAAGACAAATACCATATGATCTCACCTTTAACAGGAAGCTAAACAACAAAACAAACAAGCAAGCAAAATAAAAACAAAGACACTGAAAAAGAGAACAAGGGGACAGCGACCAGAAGAGAGAGGGGAGGGAATTTAAGGGGAAAAATGGGAGGAATTTAGAGAAAGAAGTATAAAAAACACATGGACAAATACTAAGGGGGGTGGAAATGGGAGGGAGGTGAGGAGCAGTGGGCGGGTGGGCTGGGATGGGAGTATAAGACAGAAAACTGTACTTGAACAATAATTTAAAGTAAAAAAAAAGAATTGCTACACAACGTGTTTGGGATAAAGAGAAATGAGACAAGCCAAAAATGATACCTAATAGGAACTGAAGGTATCTGGGAATAGTAGAGGAATATTTCATAATGATAAAATGATCAGTTCATAAAAAAGGCATAAAATCTTTTCAATACACCTGTAAGAGAATTTCAAAATCCATAATGGAAAGATTGAAAAATCAAAAGGAGAAGTAAACAAATCACAATCGTGATTGGAGATTTTAACACCTCATTTTAACACACCTTTTCTCAATAATTGATAGAATAAAGAAAATTCAATAAGGATATAGCAGGTTTCAACAACACTATAAATAACATAACCTAATATATACTCATGAACATTACACCTTATAAATCTTGAGTATGTTTCTTTTCCAGTACACATGAAACTTTTATCATCACAGACCATGTGCTGGGCCAGACAGATGTCTCAATAAATATCACAGAATTCAAATCACTCAGTATATTCTCTGATCACAATGGAATTGCATTTGCTATCACTAATTAAAAGACATCTAGAAAATATCCAAATATTTGAAAAATAAACAGCACAATTCTAAATACATTAATTCATGGGACAGTAAAGGTTTCAAAAGGTCAGAAAATATTTTGAACCCAGTCATAATGAAAATGCTGCATATTTAACTATGGCAGAGACTTCAAAATGATGCAAACCGAAAAATCTGAGTTCAAATGTTTATATCAAATATCAAAAGGGAATGTTGAATTCAGTGATCTAAGCCTCCACCTAAAAAAGCAAGAACAAAAAGCACAAAGTAAACCCAACTTAAATACAACATAGTACTAGAGATAAAGAAGAAATCAATGAAACAGAAAATACAGAAGATCAATAAAGTCAGATGTTTGTGATTTGAAAAGATTAATAAAATTGATATTTTGCAAAAATGGTCATAAAAAGAAAAAATTAACAGATTAAGAAGAGAAGAGATACTATCACAGATGCTATCATTACAAAAATAAGATGCACAAAAACAGTACAAAAATAAGATGTACAATAACAGTACAAAAAATTTTATGCTAATACATTAAAAAATGTAGATTAAAAGTAAGTAGTTCCATAAAAAACAGTTTTAACAGAGATAAGAAGATAACACTTGACTACCTTGGCATTCATAAAATTTGTAGCATTATAAATGTTAAATACTAAATATAAAATGCAGTAAACATAAATAAATAATAAATATGAAAATAATTTGTCATTAAAATCCTTCTACAAAGAACACTTGTGACCCAGAAAGCTTGCCGAATCCAAACATTTAAAGAAGAAATACAAGTCCTGCATTAAATGTTTCAGAAAACACAGAAAGCATTCCTAATTTACTTCATGGGGTCACCATATTTCTATATTTCTACCACTAAAAACTTACAAAAATGTTAGAAGAAAACTACACACCAACATTTCTTATAAACACACACACAAAATTCTTCACAAAATTTAATAGAATCTAGCAATGTATAAAAAGGTTATTATATGATGACTGGGTTGATCCCATATAAGGAAGATTTATTTAAAATTTAAAAATCAAACATTATAATTCACCATGGTTACAGAATATCAGAGAATAATCATATTTTATCTCAATAAATAGAAATTAAAACATTTGACCTGGCTGGTGTAGCTCAGTGGATTGAGCATGGGCCTGCGAACCAGACAATCGCGGTTCGATTCCCAGTCAGGGCACATACTGGGGTTGCAGGCCGGTTCCCTGCAGGCCAGTTCCCAGCAGAGGACGCATGAAAGGCAACCATACATTGATGTTTCTCTCCCTCTCTCCTTCCCTTCCCCTCTAAAGATAAATAAATATAATCTTTAAAAAAAAAAAAGAAATTAAAACATTTGAAACATCCAGCACCTCTTCACATCAAAAACTTCCAGTGAAAAGGCACCTTCTCAATTTCATAAAAGGCACCAAAATAAACAGCTAACATCTTACTAATGGTGACACTGCTTTTCTTGTAAGGTTGGGAGGAAGGAAAGGATGCCTGTGCTCACCGTTTCTATTCATCATTGTAGCGAAGGCCCCAATCTCATTAATTAAGAACATGACAAAAAAGTTAAACCCATGTGGGGTAGCTCAAGACATGGCCCCTTCCACCACCTTGACGAGGGCTGGCCAGAGGGAATGTATATTGTTTTGGGAATGTAACTCCCTTCTTATTTCCTTTTAGGAGCAGCTTGTTCTTTGCTTCTTGACCTTTTCCTTCTGCACTTGCACACTGATATAATGTACCTCCAGGCCACACATAGGTTTGTACAACATGGACATGTGCTGCCTTTGTCTGGGACCTTTTATAAGGAGGCTCAGACTGGAGGAGATGTGGTCTCTCTCACATGTACACAAAGTACCCACCATCATGGGTGGACTCCCCTGAAATGTGAGTAATGAACGGCATGTCCACATCTGCTCATCCACCAGGTGGTTTTCTTCTGAATATCACGAACATTTAAGCAGCTCCCCAGTTTGGACCTTTTGTGCTATAAGCCATAAAAATTTCAAGCTAGAAACTTAACTGTCTTTATTTGTAAGGGACATGATAATCTATTAACAGAGAACATTTACTCCTGTTCTATATGCTCTTTTCTCAGTTCAGAGCCTGCATAATTAGTACACAGCTTGAATAGTTTGTTGGAGAACCAAATTGGCAATATAACAAACTAATCCAAGACAAAGGTCAATGAGCTAAACTCTTCTTGCTTTATTTAAATTTTAAAATAAATATAAAGGGCAGTAAAGTCAAAACACAATATTTAGAGAACTGCAATACAGTAACATTTAGATTTGTACAAGTTAATCAGAGAAAACTGCATTTTTGTAGAAATAATGGCTACAAACGATAATCTCCAAAAACAAAACATTTACAGGTAAAGTTCAACATTTCACCTGCCAATTACTTTTCACCATGTATAATTTTTATATGTAAAAGAATTGACCCACCTGAATATACTTTTAGTAAAATATAAATAAAGTTGATTGAAAAGAAATCATGTAACTGTGGTTTTAGAATAAAATTAAATTGGTTTACTAGAATTTACTTAGTATAATTTCTTATACATACTTTAATTTGGAGATTTAAAGTAGATCTTTCTCCAAAAACTGGAGAAATTAAAATTTTTAGATTACAAACACAATATAGAGATTTCATGTGAAGCTGACTGTAAGTATGTGGAAAACATCTGGGGTGAGTATCCCAGACTCATGTCCCACATCAATGTAGTTTACTTGCAAGGTGCCATACTGAGTTTGCCTTATCTTCTTAAAGTGGTGGGCCAAGGTAACGGTCCTAACAGAGGAACAGCTGTTAACTGCAGGTGAACAGCTGCACATCAGGCATTGGGTTTTTAACACAGCATAGAGAGAAGGTGAGCAAATTTTGCCCTTTGTGACAATATGGATGGACCTGGAAAATATTATTCCAAGTGAAATAAACAAGTCTGAGAAAGACAAATACCATTTATCGTCCCTCATATATGGAAACTAATGACCAAACTGAACTGAAAAACCAAAATAGTGACAGACTCATAGAGAGTGGGCTGACAGTTCTGAGGGGGTGAGTGGGGAGGGGTGGAGCAAAAAACAAAAATGAGTCATGGACACAGACACCAATGTGGTGATTGTGGGGTGGGGAGGTGGGTAGAGGTGAAAGAGGATATAAGGGGAATAAATGGTAGTGGGAAAAAATACATATTTTAAGAAAAGTGTTTGAGTCAAACTCATTACATGTGAGGGAGCAAGATCTGAAATATTTCTAAAAATAACAGTTTTGCAGCTTCTTTTCTGCATTAAAATTAATAAGAACAATAAGGAAGGGTACATGGAGGTGGGAGAGTAACCCAGGTGAGGACTGGATTACAGGATAGTTAATAAGATCTTATGCTCTCTTGAGAGTGCTTACATCTTACTGCAAAGGTGTTACTGTTCCTGTATATCCAGGTGTTATTAACCCAAATATACAGAAACAATGCACAAGGCTTACTTAAAGCAAAGATAAACTTTTTACTAGAGAAGTTATATGAGTGGAAGGTGACTATCAGTCATGAGCTGCTGAAGTTTGGAATTTATGATCAGGTCACCTTGTGAGGTTACTTTCCATAAAACACTTTTGTTGCCCAAAACTCCCTTTCTACAGATAGATCAGTAACCATGTATGAATAGTGTAGAGAAAGAAACTCTACTGTCCTAGATTCTATCCACTAGTCTAATAATTAAAGATTTTATTAGTTTATTTTTAAAGATAGGGGAAGGGAGGGAAAAAGAGAGGGAGAAAAACATCAATGTGTGGTTGCTTCTTGTGTGCCCCCCACCAGGGAACCAGGCCCTCAACCCAGGCTTGTGCCCTGACTGGGAAAGGAACCAGCAACTCTGGTTCACAGGCCAGCACTGAATCCACTGAGCCACACCAGCCAGGCTGAGTCTAATAATTAAACCAACAGGAGTCAGATTGACAAGAGAAAATAAGCAAATTTAGTAAATATATACACATTGGTATCACTACATGAAAGACTAAGAGAACCTATGAACATGAAAGGTTCAAGAAATCGTAGTTGAATTGACACAGAGGGATCTGATCAGATCACTGCAGAGGACTAAGAAGGGGCCATAAGAGGCAGCAATGGTAAAAGCCTGGGAAGGGGTTGGCTAAGAAGCTGAATGCCTCCAGAGCACATGTAATAAAAGAGGGCTGGCCCTCTGGCTCTCCTCTTCCCCAAGGATGTCTGGGTGATTTTGCACAGCTGTCTGTGTTTTCCAACAGACAGTATTTTGGATGGGAAGGAACACCAGGTACAGTCTAGGATCAGTCTGGCCTGGCAGAGGGTAGCAGGGTTATGGTTTGCCTGTTTAGAGACAATCCCTGAGGTAGAAGCCCGTTACTCTTCCAAAACTGTGTAGTTTTCATTTTAGTTTTAATTTGTTGTTTTAGCTTATATGGTTTTACTTTGTGAACTAGCTGTATCGAAATGGGGTAATGAAAACTAACAGCAGAAATGATTGGAGAACTCAGATGTTAAAGAGTTTAGCCTTAATTGATAGGCTCAAGTGACTAATTCATGTGGAAAGCTGTTATTCCAAAACTGTGTAATATTTAAATAAGTGCTCTTTTTCTTTATCACCTTTATCTCCTTTGCCTCTAGAATTTGCCTGGAGGGTAGTGGCAGGCAGCAGTGTTACAGGGTGCAGCCAGACACACCCAGCAAAGAGGGATTTATCATGGGGTCCAGAACTCAGGGTGTCCATCCAGGAAATATTAAAAATACGGATGTCCTCAGGGAATGGGACACATGAGTAGGGCCATGGAGAGCTTTTTTGCATAGCAACAGTTTTGCAAAGAACCTCATGAATGGTCATTTAACATATCTAACTTTCAACTGGTTTCATGGGTATGTTAAATAGCTGAGGCCATGCCTTGAGCTAGGAAACTGGGAGTGACCTCCACCCAGGATGTAACTCAGAGGCAACTCTCCCTGGTTACAGTGCCTGTGTGAGAGCTTGGAGATGATTAGCTCCACACCCTGGAGCCACCCCTGCCTACATTTACTATGGCAGACCAGAAAAACTGGAAAAATACAGGAATGCTGGCAGGTGTAGCACATTGTGGGAAGAGTTGGGAATGGGGCTGCAGAGGAAGCCTGACACTGGGATTTAAAGCCAGGTGTGGCAAGATAATAGGAGGAATCATGCAATTTTGGGTCTCCCTTTACCAGGCAGGTCAGGAAGCCGGCAAGCAAGATGTAGCAGCCCTACTGAGCTCTCTCATGGCAGTTTGGAAGAATGCAGGAGACACTCAGTGGGAAGGAAAGGGGTGAAAGGACTAGCTGGTGGGCCATTAGAAGATGCCATGTGATTTTGGATTAAGAACTGGAGATCCCGGTGACACAGCCGATGGTGCTGGTAGCCAAGGAAAGCATGCCTGCCTGTCACAGATTACTGGGAAGAACCAGGGGCTACATGAGCTATGGACTTCTATTTATTTTCCTGAGATACCGTACCTTGGACCAGGCAAAGGGCAGAAGGAAGGACTGAGTGTGTTTGTGGGTGTTTTAAGGGACTTTGGGATTTTAATGAAGACATTAAGTCATTACTTTTAAGTCTGTATAACTTTTGATAATAAATTAACACTACATGAACCCCTTCCCTGGTGGCCAATCAGGGAAAATCATGGGAGGCCACATGCACAGTAGCTTTAAAGTAATAAAAACTACTTGCACACATGCACTAGAACTTGCTAAAACTAGTCACGAAGGATCCGCCCTATGAGAACAGAATCCCTCCAGAGCCATGAGGTCAATCTCTGCTTGAAGATGGCCTGCTCCCACATTCTCTGGAATGTACTATCACTTAATAAATCTGCTCTCTCTCTTTCGCTATTAACCCTGTGTGTTTGGTTCAATTCTTTGTCCCATCATCAAGAACCTGGTTACCTGTGCCACCTGTGATAGTAGAGCCCCAGTTGTTCAGTAACAGATCAAGAACATCCAAACCTGTAGAGAATATCTGTATAAGAGTTAATTTGATGATCTCACCTATAAGAGGAACGTAATGAACAAAGCAAACAGCACCAGAGGCATGGAAACAAGGAACAGACTGACAGTGATCAGAGGGGAAGGGAAAGGGGAATAAACCAGTAAAGAGGGGGAAGGGCCTAGTTAAGCAAGAAGTAGAAATGATCCACTGACATGTAAGCAGGGCAGGGGGTGGGCATGGGAAAGCAGTGGGAAAACTGGGACAACAGAACAATAAAATTTAAATAATTAAACTAAATGACATTAATCTGAGCCAAATGGATACCATGCTGGTAAATGTGGGCAAAAGGGGGCCACGCACTAAACCTGAAAAGCTCAGTGGAGGCCTGTGTGGCAGCCATACAAACTCAGAGACCTAATGTAACCACATAGGATGCTCTGAAATTAAAACTTTTTAACTAAAGGCAGTTTTTGACAGGTAGTCATGCCCTAGGATAGAATCTTCCCTTTCAAAGTCAATCTTCACCCTAATGGAGCCAATCTATTGTCATTTTTCCTCTACTATAACATAACTTTGAAATGTGAAAGTAATTTCCTCCCCCCACCCTTACAGAGGCACCACAAATCCCCTCTTTGTTACTAGTATCATGTTAACTGTTGACAGTTAACTATTTTCCTCTGTAAAAGAAGTATGTGTCTCTCATTTTACTTTTTCCAATCCCAGAGGTTTCCCCACTTTGCTTTCTCCTGCCACCCTATCTATCACCAATGGAATTCATGAAACCCACTTCTGTCTTCTCTATTGGCTGTAATGTATAAAACAGGGTACAACATTGACATTTTTCCAGAGCATGTTCTCAATCTGTTGAAGTTTTGGTTCCCAGCTACAGTCATCAGTTTGGCTCAAATAAACTCAAAAAATTCTATACAGATTTGTACATTTATGTTGACAGAGCAAAATCTCAAATGTTCCACAGAATGAGTGTTGGAGTTCTCTTCATAATAAATTTCAGATTAAGGGGAAATTTAAGGAAAATTATGTGGAAGTGAGACAGGATAGTCCCACATAACAAAATTGTATGCTCTCTTGAGGGTGGTTACACTTTAGAGAGATCTGGAAAAGACTACTTCTGACATTTCAAAGGTGTGTTAACCTGGAAGCACAAGAACAATGGACAGGGCTCACCTAAAGCACAGATAAGCCTTTTATAGACCTGGAGCATAACTACTTACCTGCCTAGTCAGAAATTTATGATCAGATCACCCTGTGAGGTGACTTTCTGTCGCAAAACTTGTCAAGTTTATTACATAGGCTTTATTTTGTTCACAGTTAAAATGAGGTATATGAGGCAACTCTGAGGTGAACAAAAGGTAAGATACATAGGGGCTTCAAAAGCTCGCTGCAGGATGAGAAGATGTTCAGTTTAAGAAAAGTTATTTCTGGTGATAGCTTATTATGGGCAAGACCACTATTTTAAATTCTTTGAAGGACTGGTAAAAGTTTCTAATAAGCCTCCAGGGTCTAAACTGCCTTCCATCAAAATACTTCACATTCCGAAGTCACAAATTTTGGCGAGTTCTGTTCTGAACCCCTACAATAACAAAACAGCAATTTAGCTCATTAGCACCAATAGAAAGGTGCTACATATAATTTCTTTGCCTCTCCATTTTCTATACTATTCTTAATCTCTCTTGTCTATTTCGTACCTACCGTTTATGCTTTTTATTCCCCCATTCTTTTTCCACTCACTCTCCCCCAAACCTCTCCCCAGTGACAACCCTCCATGCAATCTCCATTTCTGTGATTCTGTTCCTGTTCTAGTGGCTTACTTAGTTTGTTTTTGTTTCTTTAGGTTCAGTTGTTGATAGTTGTGAGTTTGTATCATTTTACTGTTCATATTTTTGATCATCTTCTGTTTCTTAAATAAGTCCCTTTAACATTTCATATAATAAGGGCTTGATGATGATAAACTCCTTTACCTTGACCTTATCTGAGAAGCGCTTTATCTGCCCTTCCATTTTAAATGATAGCTTTGCTGCATAGAGTAATCTTGGAGGTACATCCTTGCTTTTCATCACTTTGAATTTTTCTTTCCAGTTCCTTCTTGTCCATAAGGTTTCTTTTGAGAAATCAGCTGATGGTCTTATGGAACTCCTTTGGAGGTAACTGTCTCCTTTCCTCTTGCTTTTAAGATTCTCTCCTTATGTTTAATCTGGGGTAAAATAATTATGATGTGCCTTAGTGTGTGCTTCCTTGAGTCCAACTTCTTTGGGACTTTCTGAGCTTCCTGGACTTCCTGGAAGCCTATTTCCTTTGCCAGATTGGGGAAGTTCTTCTTCATTATTTGTTGAAGTAAGTTTTCAATTGCTTGCTCTTCCTCTTCTCCTTCTGGCACCCTTATGATTTGAATGTTGGAACATTTGAGGTTGTCACAGAGGTTCCTAAACCTCTACTCGTTTTTTTGAATTCTCATTTCTTCATTCTGTTCCAGTTCAATGTTTATTTCTTTCTTCTGGTCCAAATCATTGATTTGCATCCCAGTTTCCTTCCATTCAATCTTGGCCCCCTCTATATTATTCTCTATTTCACTTTGCATGGCCTTCACTCTTTCCTCTATTTTGCAACCGTACTCAACTATTTCTGTGAGCATCCATATTACCAGTGTTTTGAACTGTGCGTCTGATAGGTTGGCTATCTCTTCATTGCTTAGTTCTGTTTTGGAACTTTGATCTGTTCTTTCATTTGGGCATATATATTTTTTTTTGTCTCTGCATTCCTGTTACACTGTAAGGGTTGGAGCCTTAAGTATTCCTTAGGGTGGGGAAACGCACTTGGTTGGGTTGTGGCACTGTATATGGGTGAGGGACAGAGAGGGAACAATGCCTTTGCTCAGCTCTCGACTGGCTTTCAGTCACTTCCCCTGCTACCCACAAGCAAAGGGAGCCATTCTGGTGCTGATTCCTGGGTTGGTGGGTTTGTGTACCTACTAGGACCCTGTGGGTCTCTCTAATGAACTCTCCTGTGAGGCTGGGAGTTTCTCTTGCTGCTGCAATGCCCACAGGTATTTTTAGTCAGAGGTTTTGAAGCTTTATTTCCGGTGCTGGACTCCTGCGTTGCACAGTCTGTTTCGCTCCCCAGTTGTTCCTCTCAGTTTATCCCCACACTAATTTCGAACCCCTCAGTCCACCTTGCCTGCCAGGTCCTCTAGCTGCCTGTCTTACCACACATCCTCTCCATTCCAGCCCCCCATCCCCACCCCCTCGTATAAGTCTGAATGATGTTTCTTCTTTAACTCCTTGATTGTTGGACTTCCATACAGTTCAATTTTATGGCAGTTCTGGTATTTTTTTGTTTTGTATTTGTTGTCCTTCTTTTGGTTGTGTGAGGAGGCAGTGTACCTACCCAAGCCTCCATCTTGGCTGGAAGTCATTATCTAATCTTACTATATACCAATAAATCCATCGATTCTATCTTGGTTTTCATGAGAAAAAGATGCTAAATGAATAGGCAAAACCAAATCAAAAGCATATTTAGGCCTGTTACATCTAGCTGGTTTACATCACAGCCATTGGCTAAGTTTGCAGGATTTATGGCCCACGGATGGTAGTGGGACTGAATGTTTTAAACATGGTATCTTCATGGAGATTTAGATGTATTAATAATTGGATCAGGTTCAATGACAAACTTAACTGCTTAGAATGCTTGAAAGTGGATAAATTAGTGGCTGTGAGAGACATTTTTTTTACATTTGTAGAAAATTGTAGATTATGTTATTACTTTATGGGACAGAATGTAATAATAGATGAAATATTACCTGGATTTAGAGGCAAATGTGGGTTTAGACAATACATTCCACCCAAGCCCAGGAAATATGGTATAAAAGTTTTTACTATGATTTATTCAAAAGTTTTATAAAGGAAATCTTGAAATATATACCAGTGAGCAGCCCGAAAGTCCTTACTTGATTAGTAATTAACCAGCAGATGTAATCCAGAGAGTTGCAGAACCCATTTACTCAAAAGGCTGTAATAGTACAGCAAATAACTGGTTAACTGATATAAATCATACCTCTGACCTGAAAAACCAGCCATAATCATGTGTAGGTACTGTTTGTAAGAATAAACCCCAACTACCCCCTGAACTTTTATCTTCTAAAAACAGGCCCGAAAAATCAAACTTATTTGCTTTTGGTGCAGATTGCACACTTGTATCTCATACATCCAAAAGGGGAAAAACAATTTTAAATTCAAGTTTGCATTTTAATGATGCTATAAATTTAGAATGACAAAAAATGACATAATATAATATTACAACCAGCCCTAGCTGGTGTGGCTCAGTGCATTGAGTGCCACCCAGTGAACAAAAGGGTCACCAGTTCGATTCCCAGTCAGGCACATGTCTGGGTTTCAGGCCAGGTCCCTAGAAGGGGGCATGCAAGAGGCAACCACACATTGGTGTTTCTCTCCCTCTCTTTATCCCTCCCTTTCTGTCTCTAAAAATAAATTTTTAAATAAACAGAAAACATTAAAAAAAATAGAACATTACAACCAACCTAAGTCAGTACTTGACACTGTGGACCAAATGATAGGTACATATAATGTGGCCAGGAACACCAGATGATGGCCTGTAGTTACAGTCTACACAGTTTTGAATATTGTAGAAACAAACGCTCAAACTATTCATATGCTGAACAGCAATGTGAAAATAAGGAACAAAATATTTATTAGAAATCTTATAACACGGTCAGTGTCAGAACAAATAAAAAGGTGTTCAGGGATCTCTATAGCTGTACATAGGCCTCTACACCATAAACTTCATCCATTTCAAACATAAATTCAAGGAAATTCTAACAACAACATAGATATAGCTCCCTTAACAAGCAGAATAAAAAAGATGTTTTAGGTGCTATGCATCCAAAATGAGTCGCTTATCAAAATATTTTTGCTAGTTTTGTGAAAAGTATTTATGACTTGAGCATAACAATATTTTTTGTGATGATTATTACAAACATTTTGCAAAGCCAGCTATTGAAGATTCTCATTAATGTTAAGGACATTTTTGGTTTTCTTTGAAACAATATCAATGTTTCTGTTATTTAAAAAGTAAACTTTTATTCTGTATGTTTTTATATTTCTTTGATTAATAATTTGTAGATTGTAACTGAAAATTAAAAACCGCATTTTATGCAAATATAATAAATGCAAATTTGCAGTTTTTAATTTTTTTACATTTTAGCATATACTACTAATAAATGTATCTCTTGAATACATGACACCTACACTGTAATTTTTTTGACTGTGACCTCCACAGCTTTAAAATATAAGTAATAGATTTGTAGCATAAGCCTTTGGTAAACTTCATGCTTATTAGCGTATATTTTACTCCCCCCAAAAAACAGTTTAATATTCCCATTTCACCAAGTAGAAGCACAAATAATGACTTCTCATGACTCAAAAAAAGTATGTTAAAATCTGAATGATTAAAAAATAACTGGATTCCGGGATCAAATTATTCAGTCATTCAAAATTACTCACTGGAAACCTTTAACAGGCATTCTGTTAGATGTTGGGGACCCAGTACAACAGCGGTAGACAGACCTAACACCCAGAGCATACCACTCAAGTCCAGATTCTGAGGGGGCAAAAGTGTTGCCACTTCACAAAATATTGTTTCAAGAAGGCTTATTTTTGTCTAGAGTCTATATTTATAATAAAACCCACCACACCAAGATTTATAGTTCTTGGTTTTGTGTTTTCTTAAGTAGAAGAAAAGCCCCTTGAACAAAGTGAGTGCATTGTAGACACTGTATATTCATGAGGGTTGCAAGATGAGTGTAACCAGGCAGGCACCAAGTGACTCTCAGGTCAATGAATATACATCAATACAAGTCAAATAGACATTTTTCTTAATGTGTTTCACAGTCTCTGTGATGTCTGTGATGGCTACTGGATCTTCCCTAGGAATAATGGAGTAGTGGTTTACACTGTTACACGGGCAGTCACAGAAGATTCAGAAAATCAGTAAAGCAACCAATGAGACATCAGAGAAATGAATGAGGTGGGGTGTCTCAGAGACAGAAGAAGAGAATATTTGGAGACAATTTAAATTTGTCAAGAGAAGGAAAGAATGACAGAAAAGAGCAGGGACATAAGAACATTAGATGGCAATTGGAAAGCCATTTAGTTTTATGCATTTATTGTATGAATGAGAAGACTTTTCAATACCACATAAAACTTTATTCCATAGAGGCTGAATTAGAGAAAGGTGTCTAGAATGAAGGCTGGTACTGAGGGGAAGATGCTGAAAGCCCATGAAGAGACTCAGAACTGGAGGAGAAATGAGAAGTTGACTGGTGACTGGGGTTTAGGGAAGGAACATGTTGGGGATTTTTTTACTGGGGCGGGGGTGATGGTGCTGGTTTGTGTGTTGGTAGAAGAAGGAAGTCAGACAGAACTATTGTGGAGTAGGTTTCTTTAAAACAGAAATCGAATCAAAACCAAACTTTTCTGAGAGGAAGAAGTAACATCTGTGCAGTAATGTTGTTTTTGCATATTCCATTGCTAGCAGGTCTCTTCGGAGGTGGTGACAGTGAAAATGGTAAGGACTCTGGTAACTCTCCAGCTGGGTGCAACAGGAGGGCGTGTGTGTGTGTGTGTGTGTGTGTGTGTGTGTGTGTGTGTTTCTCTATATGGTGTCCTCAGAACACACCTGGAGAGTGAGAATGTCAGCACAGTTCCATTCTGAGTATCCCTTCAGCATCACTTTAGGACGCTGTGCTTTCTGAAGGTTGTGCAAGGTGGGGGAAAGTAGGCTTATAGTTGTGAACATGAAACAAAGTTTATTCTTGTGTTCTTATTTATTGATTATTGTATTATTTTTCCTTTTAACAACTGTAAGTCTACTTTTGCTCCAACCTTTATATAAAGCATGGGGCTCTGGGCAGTTGAATGTCTGCTAAGGTAACTATGGCTTCACTTGTCTCCAGATTCTGAGATTTCCCTCTCTGGCATTTTTCTTTCTTTATTCTCTTGTCTTCCCAATACCATTTTTCCCTTCCTCCTATCTTTTTTTTTTTTCCAATAGCCTTCCAGGACCAAATCTTCAGAGCCATTAGTACTGCATCCTTCTACAACCACTCCTGGACACAAACTTGGGGCTCTGGCTGGTTGGGTGAGTTGCAGATTAAGAGCTGGAACAGCAACTCTGGTGGTTTTACTTCCCTGCAGCCTTGGTCCAATGGCAACTTCAGCAACAAGGAGATGACAGAATTAGAAGTGTTATTCCAAAGGTTCCGCAATGAATTGCTACATTTATTTCACAAACATGCCAGTGAATGGTTGCTTGAATGTAAGTTCAATTCCCAAAATGAACTGGTGCAATGTTGACTGGGGTATGTTTGTCTTAGTGAGTTTTTTATTCTGATTTTTTTCCCACATTCAATCTCCTTAGCACTCTCTATCTGTACATTTATTGTAACTTAATTCACTTCACTCACCATAGCTATTATAAACACAATTCTCTCACTAAGTTCTTCCTTATTCTCTTACACTCACCAAAAAAAAATTTATGCCACTTTCTTTCAACAATTTACTCCCTTCCATTTCCAAAGGAAAAAAAGTCACTCATTTTTTTCACCTTCAAGTACCACCAATTATGTCTTTTCTGAATTTCTGAGCAAACTGAACTTTGTTCCATTACCTCAAATCTCTCAAATATCTATTTTCTACTTCTTTTTGCTTCCACTTATTTCATCTTTTTTAACTCCCTTTCCTCTAATATATAATCTCTCTTCCTTAGATCCCTTTGAGGTACAGACAACAGGAGGCTGTGAGCTGAACTCTGGGGAAGTCAAGCTAGACTTCTGGCGATTTGCTTATCAAGGATCAGAGATTCTGAGCTTCCAGAACAGTTCATGGGTGCCATCTCTACAGGGTGGAACTAGAGCTCAGAAGATGTGCAAAGTATTCAACAAGCTCATTGTCTTCAACAAACTAACGCAGTGGAGGATCAGTAACACTTGTCCACGCTTCCTTTTGGGTCTCCTTGATGCAGGGAAGGCAGATCTTCAGAGAAGAGGTCATTCCCATATCCTTCCTCCAAGAATTTTCTATTCTAAAATTATACTTTCCTACCATCACTTCAGATTTAGAATAAGGAGTCAAGAGGGAGAGGAATAATGTGTGCTGAATTCCCAGGGTGGGACAGAGGTGTCTGTCTAAACTGATGTGAAGATATGAACCTCCAAGTCTGTGTTAGAGTCCTTATCTGAATGTCTTTCCTGTCTTCTGCAGTAAAACCAGAGGCCTGGCTGTCCACTGGCCCCAGTCCTGGTCCTCACCATCTGTTGCTGGTTTGTCATGTCTCTGGCTTCTACCCAAAGCCAATTTCCATTACGTGGATGCGAGGTGGACAGCCACAACAGGCCTCTCAACAAAGTGATATCTTGCCCAATGCTGATGGGACATGGTATCTTCGCAGTTACCTGGATGTGGAAGCCACCAAGACATCTGGCCTGTCTTGCCAGGTGACACACAGCAGTCTAGAAGGCCAGGACATCATCCTCTACTTGGGTAAGAAACAACTGGGGTCCACACTGGGAGTAGGAGTAGATGGTCCACAAGCAGAGCCAAAGAGCCAGATAAAAATCTGGAATTTATGGATCCATACCCAAAAGAATGAAAATAAATCAGTGAATAAAATAGGTGAAAATAAGAGACCTGCAGATGTAGGAAGATGTTGAGGGTTAGATGAAACATTCATGTCTGAAGAGAGATGACAGAAGAAACAGGAAGAAAGGAGATTAGTGAGGCGAACATTCAGATTTTAAAAAGCAGGTGAGGGAAATGCAGTAAACAAGGGGTGGATTTGAAATGACACCCTTGTGTGCACCTGAACCCACAGACCCAGACCGTCCGACCTCCAAGGGCTTGATCATCTTGGCAGTGATGGTCCCCCTGGTGCTTCTTCTGACAGGTCTTGCATTTTGGCTTAAAAAGCACTGGTGAGTTTTCTGTATCCATCTTTCCTTTGTTTTTTATCCCCTCCTTACTTGTTGTCCTGCATTTATTTTCCTCTCTCTCTCCTTAATTCTTTTCCCAGTCCTTTTCCTTTTACTCTTCAATTCTCACCTCCACCTCATGCACAATAACGTTTATCTCTGTTCTTATTAGGAAACTCTGCGAACCAACTCCCACTCTTCTTCCTTTGGAAAGATCCCAGCAGCCCAGGGACTCAAAACATACTTAAAACTCAGCATAGTGATTATGTCCTTTCAACTCTCTTTTGTACAGTTTTTGTTGTTGTTTACCTCTGCTTATTTAATGGTTTGTTATTAATGTAAACTAGTTATAATTTTGCAGGATTTGCTTGCTGACCTGGTTCTGAGATTTTAAAACTCATATGTTAACTCTGGATAAAATGAGATCCTAGTAACCTCTACATATTGGAAAATTAATGAATCTCAGGCCCATGTAAGATGTCACTTCTTTGGGGGGGGGGGGGCGTTCCCTGATTCACAAGTGGAAGCAGTGTATGAACTCCCACCACACTTTGCAGCACACTTTGCCAAGTTTATACTTTTTATCCTTTGTTTCAGCTATGCAGGTTCCTTTTCCTTCTAATTTTTAAGTTTTCTGAGAGCAAAGTCTGTATCTTCTTAAAGTTTGTATCATTTATAAAGTGTATTAACCTTATGCTTAATAAAAACCTGCATTAAGTTTATGCCAAATATATAGTCTTATCTTATTATCTATCTTCTTGACATGTTTGTACTAGTTGAGACATTTTATGGTCTTTTTGTTAAAAGTCTTCACACTTGCCCTGGCTGGTGTAGCTCAGTGGATTGAGCACGGGCCTATGAACCAGACAATAGCGGTTCAATTCCCAGTCAGGGCACATACGGGGGTTGCAGGCCGGTTCCTTGCAGGCCAGTTCCCAGCAGGGGACGCATGAAAGGCAACCATACATTGATGTTTCTCTTTCTCTCTCCTTCCCTTCCCCTCTAAAGATAAATAAAAAAAAAAAAAGTCTTCACACTTTACTAGTTCCTCAGTGACTTCTCTGAGTCCCTGAGGAGAAACACAATTTTGCCTCTAATTCTTACAACTATAGAGACCTATTTGTGTGAAATTTTTGTTCCAAGTATTAAAAAAAAGAGAGAAAGGCAGGATACAGTCCTTGCTATTTACTGTGGTTCAGGCACAAACAGAGTTACCCCCTTGGAGCTGGTAGAAATCTGTATCCTTGGACCTCACCTCAGACTTACTGAATCATAGTTGCACTTTAGCAAATCAGCAAGGGATTCATTAGGTACATTACAATCTGAGAAGCACTGATAAAGGTGCAGTCTCAGAGGCAGCAGTGCAAGCATGTCACAGAAGCAAAAAGAAGATGCTGAAGAAAAAACAGTGTCGATAGGATTGAAGTGAGACCAAAGCAAGGGGTGTACACACACTACATTTCTACTGGTTGTGGCTGTTGTGTTGAAGACACAGCCAACACTAAGGTAATAAATGCTGATCCACTGTTCCTGGGCAAAACACAGAGTTCCTGTGAATCTCTGGTCAGATCATTTTTGTCAACTAGTGAATATACAGCTCTGTTTTATGTATGTTTCTGTTTAAGGACGCCTTCTGTAATGTATACATAATTTCAAAATATTTATTATATGCAGTATTTTAAAAACTACTTTATTTACCTATTTTGGAGTGGGGGAGGAGAGGGAAACATTGATGTGAGAGAAACATCAATCAGTTGTCTCTTGTATGAGTACCGACGAGGACCAAACCTGCAACCCAGGTATGTGCCCTGATGGGGAATTGAACTGGCCACCTTTAGCTGAGTGGGTGACACCCAACCAACAGAACCACACTGGCCAGAACTATATGGAATATTTTTTAAATACTAAAACACCAGCCAAGAGTGTTTAACATGTTTCTGAACCTGGGTAATGCAATTACAAGTATTTTTGACTTTTAGCCACACAGCTGTGCTGTCTATTATGCTTTAAAAAAAAATAAAAAGGTGATAATGTTAGGTAGGATAGAGAGCAAACCAAGGCAGGGAGGAGGGGGCAGCCATGTCCCACCTAGTGACCCAGTAGTCCTGAGCCCAAAGTCCCCAAACACTTTCTTACGTTTGCTGGGTTTTGTCAACCTCCACATAGGATAAATATAGAGCTTTCCAATCTCCTAACACACATTCCTGTTGGTTTCCTAAACAAACACTGTTTCAGCCACATTGGGCTTCACCCTAGCTTATTATAACATATCATAATGTTATAGTAACATTATAAATGTTATTTTAGAATGTTGTGTGCTGCTCCATATATAGGTCAGCAAATTCCTCTTTTTATTTTTTTGAAAACTTCTTTATTAATTATGCAATTACAGTTGTCCTATTTCTCCCTTTTTATTTCCACCTGCCCTGCACATGCCCTTCCACCCACATTCCCCCCTTCAGTTCATGTCCATGGGTCGTACACATCAGTTCTTCTTCTTCTCCATTTCCTATACTATTCTTAACCCCAGCCCTGTCTATTTTCTTCCTACCATTTATGCTACTTATTCTCTGTACCTTCCCCCCCTCTCTCCCACTCTCACTCCTCCGCTGATAACACTCCATGTGATCTCTATTTCTGTGATGCTGTTCCTGTTCCAGTTGTTTGTGTTTTTTTTTTAGGTTTGGTTATTAATAGCTGTAAGTTTGTTGTCATTTTAGTGTTTATATTTTTATCTTCTTTTTCATAGATAAGTCCCTTTAACATTTCATATAAGGGCTGGGTGATCATGAATTCCTTTAACTTGACCTTGTCTGGGAAGCAATTTATTCGCCCTTCTATTATAAATAATAGCTTTGCTGGATAGAGTAATCTTGAATGTAGGTCCTTGCCTTTCATGACTTGGAATACTTCTTTCTAGCCTCTTCTTGCCTGTAAGGTTTCATTTGAGAAATCAGATGATAGTTTTATGGACACTCCTTTGTAGGTAACCCTCTTCTTCTCTCTTGCTGCTTTTAAGATTCTCTTCTTATCTTTAATCTTGGCTAATGTAATCATGATGTGCCTTGGTGTGTTCCTCCTTGGGTCCAACTTCTTTGGGACTTTCTGAGCTTCTTGGAAGTCTATTTCCTTTGCCAGACTGGGGAAGTTCTCCTTCATTATTTGTTCAAATAAGTTTTCAAGGTTTTGCTCTTCCTCTTCTCCTTTCTGCACCCTTATAATTTGAATGTTGGAACATTTGAGGTTGTCCAGGAGGTTCTTAAGCCTCTCCTCATTTTTTTGAATTCTTGTTTCTTCATTCTTGTTCTGGTTGAATATTCCTTCCCATCACTGTTGGTTCCCTGTAGGTTTTTCTTTATTTCATATAATATGATCTTCATTGCTGCCTGGGTCTTTTTTATGCCATTGAAGTACCCAGTGAGTCCCTGGAGCATCCTGATTACCAGTGTTTTGAACTGTGCATCTCATAGGTTGGCTCTCTCTTCATCACTTAGTTGTATTGTTTCTGGAGCTTTGAACTGTTCTTTCATTTGGGCCATTTTTGGGGGGGAGGTCTCAGCTCACCTGCTATGTGATAAGGGCTGGAGCCTTGGGTATTCACCAGGGTGGGGTAACCCAGGTAGCTGCATTGTGATGCTGTATGTGGAGGAGAGGACCAAGAGGGAACAGTGCCTTCTGGTCCACTCTGTGCCGAATTTCAGTCAATTTGCCCACTACACACAATCGAATTGGGCCTTTCTAGTGCTGATTTCTGGGCAAGTGGTTTGTGTACATTCTAGGACCCCATGGGTCTCTCCAACAAACTCTCTGAGGAGAGTGGCTGGTGGACCAGGTGAGGCTGGGAGTTTCTCCTGCTGCCACCTGAATCACCACAGGTGTTTTCAGTCAGAGGTTTTTGAGGCTTTATTTCCCAGTGCTGGAATCCTGCATTGTGTGGTCTGTCTGCCTCCCCAGTTTTTCCTCCCAGTTTATCTGCACACAAATATGGGATAGTCCAGTCTGCAAGCTACCACCTCACCTGGTCCACCAACCACTGCCTTGCCCACCCCAGTCCTCCAGCTGCTGCCTTACCATGAGTCCTCTCTGCACCCCCCTACTGGACTGGGGGAATGTTTCTTCTTTAACTCCTTGGCTGTCAGACTTCCATGCAGTTCAATTTCTGTCATTTCTGCTTGGTTTTTGTTTTTAAATTTGTTGTCCTTGTTTTGGTTGTGCAAGGAGGCACAGGGTGTCTATCTATGCCTCCTCTCTTCCTTTTTCTAGATTTAACGCATTGCTTATTTATTAACACTGAACTCATGGCCAACAACACTATAACTCATGCCTAAACAAAGCTTATCTATACATGCATTTCCTCTGTAAGTCATAC
This sequence comes from Artibeus jamaicensis, assembly GCF_021234435.1. NCBI lineage: Eukaryota > Metazoa > Chordata > Mammalia > Chiroptera > Phyllostomidae > Artibeus > Artibeus jamaicensis. Next base: position 80,622 of record NW_026521454.1, read on the forward strand.
TACAGTCTATTTGTGCTTAGCAGCACTAGAGAGCTCCTTAGCACTATGCTTCTGGAATATTTTAAATATTAAAATTACCAATAAAGAGCAGAACAATGTGAAAAATGTGGCACTAAATACACCACAAAGGGGACACTTGGTTATAGTCCAAGAATTGAAACAATAAGGCAGAGTGTCACCTTGTTCAACCTCAGCACAAATGGCGTGTAAGTTGACATACCCATGACCAAAGTTCAATTACTTCAGAATTCATTAATTTCAAAAACAATTCTTAAGCACTTCCTATGCAGCAGGGACATACTGAGCATCAAGTAATAGAGGAAAGATTATCACTGTCTTCTGAGCTTGAAAACTTTGCCTTCCTCATTTGATTACACGAGTTTACTGTTTTCATTGTTGCATCTATCTTACTTTCTTAGTACAGCTACTTATTTGGGTTGAACTAGAGGAAAGGGACTTCATTTTACTTTGTGTAGAGAGCTGAAAGAAGGGGACCAGGGCAAGGACAACATCCATATGAACCTAGTACAGGTGGCAGCACCTGCACATGTCAAAATTTTGGTGAAATAAAGTGAGATGGGAGAGTGGGAAAAGGTAAAAACAGAGGGATGAAGGAGAGCACACTGTGGGACTGCTGCAGTATTCCCACCTGAGTTAGGCTGGTTCATTGCTTCTCTAGATTCCGATCTACCTTGTCACCAGTGCATATCAGCCATGTGGTTTTGGGTTGGTTGACTCCACTCTCATTTGTACTTTGATCCTGATCGGCCTCAGGCAAATATGAAAAGGCATCCTTTGACAATGTGACAGGGAAAGGGTGGACTGGTAACCTATAATAAGCCAAATCATAACACAGATCCCCCTTATCCTAGCTCAGAGTGATGGTTCAGGGCTAGGCACCTGCTCTAAGGTGGTGCAGTTTATATGATGCCTGATTCTTGTGATGGATTATAAGAAAAAGAGATGCTCCTTCCTGTCCTGGATGTTATGGTGTGAGGTATAAAGCTTGAAACAATTAAAGCTATTTTTTCAACACTAGAGAAGCAAGCTGAGGATAAATTTATATAAGCAAGGCAGAGAAATTATATACTTGAAATCTGTTAACAGGGTAGAAGTTAAGTGTTCTCAACGCAAAAAAAGACTAAAACAAGTAATTATGTAAGGTAGCAGACATGCTCATTAACTTGTCATGATCACTTCACAACACATACATAGATGAAAACATTGAGTTGTAGACTTTAAATATATAACTTTTCATTCATCAATTATACCTCAATAAAGCTGAAACAACAACAACAAACGTGTTTTTAAAAGGCAGAGACAAGAGACGCACAGAAGAGTCCAAGTTAAACTCTAGTTAATGCCTGAGAGACCCTGACTTCGCAGTTATTTCGGGCCATTAATTCCCTTTATCACCTTAGGCCAACAAGAGAATTCTTTCTTTTCTTTGTGAGAGAAACACCCTCTATGATATACACCAACCTCTGGGGACTTAGCTAATTGTTGCTCTTACTTGCAATATTTCTCCTTACTTCTCTGTTTCCTTTACTCTGTAAAATTGGTTTCTTGCCCTTTTTTCTTCATTCTGTTAAACTCTTACACCATCTTGCTGTTTATCTATGACATCCACACAATCCCTTTCTTGAACTCTTTGCATGTGTTTCTAACAAGCCACTGATAAGGAATCAAACTGATGGTTCAGCTGTTGGGTAAATGACTAACTCTGGAAATAGTCTCTGATCTTCCTTGCTTTCTTCAGTTAAATGGAGACAAAAATACATTCTTTCAGTGTTTTTAGAGAGATGAAAAAACAATCTAGCACTGGCATACAATAATTTGTAAAATGCTGCCATGATGACAGTTAAAAGTAATCAAAACACTAGGCATTTACCATGGAGTTTGTCCTACAACAGGAAGTTTGTTTCTTTTCTTCATTCATTCATTCATCCATTCCTTACATCCTCAGCTTTTACTATTTGTATCATAAATATAGTCACTGAAAGTAGTTCTAAATATATGAGAAGCAGCTGTGTCTCCAGGAATTTAAAATATAATAAATGTCTTCCAATAAGCTTGTTCCTTTTTTGATATTTAATCACCTGTAGTCAGACTTCAGAAACTTTTCAAGCCTGTCTTCTTCAGCTTTTCAAGAGCTGAAGTTTTCTTTTTAAAACTTATTTTTCCTACCATTGGTGGGTTTTGTCAACCTCCACATAGGATAACTATAGAGCTTTCCTATCTCCTAACTCACATTCCTGTTGGTTTCCTAAACTAACACTCTGTTTCAGCCACAGTGGGCTCAAGTTTAGGGAACAGCAATTTCCATTACTGACACTCTCCTCAGGAAAGGACAGACTTCACCTCTGGCTGCTGTGGCTCAGTGGACTGAGCACCAGCCTACAAACCAAAAGGTCACAGGTTCAATTCCAGTCACAGCATATGCCTGAGTTGCCAGCCAAGTCCCCAGTAGGGGGCGTGTGAAGGACAACCAATCACTATACTTCTTGCACGTTAATGTTTTCCTTCCCCTCTCTCCAAGAAGTATATAAATAATATCTTTTTAAAATTTAGTTTTTGCAATCTTACTACCATGCATAGTTTTTACATAGGGGAGTACAAATTTTTTAGGGCATCATAAGTAATTCTAAAATGACACATATAGGCGATTTTACACCTTTAAAAGCTTTTATTTGTAAGTAAGAGATTAAAAACATATGAGCTAAGATTTTAATTGTGAAAGCTAGAAAAAAATAACAGAACTAATTTAAAAAATTACAAGGTAGAAAATTAACTTCAAAACACTAAAAGTTAAAATCAAAATCAAAACTAAACATTGATAAAGGTGGTCAAAGTGGTGAAGTAGTTATATTCACTTACTCCCATGACCACATCAAAGTTACAACTAAATTACAGAACAACCGTCACTGAGTACTGCCTGAAGTCTACCTGAACAGCAGACCTACAAAGGAGCTCCCACAAAGCTGTCCACTGATTTCTCAATAGAAACACTTCAGACCAAAAAGGAATGGCATGAAATATTCAAAGTAATGAAAAGCAAGGACATTGCAGCTGAGATCAAGCAAGGCCATCAAAATTTCGAGCACCGAGACATGGAAGACGCCCACATGTCCATCAAGAGATGAGTGGATAAAACAACTGTGGGAGAGGTGTAATGGGAGAAGCATAGGTAGATAGACTGTGCCTACAGCAACTGTGCCTCCTCGCATAACAAAAAGGACAAAGCAAGTTTAAAAACAAAAAACAAGAACTGCCAGAAAAATTAAACTGTATAGAAGCCTGACAACCAAGGAGTTAAAGAGAAAACATTTATACAGACTGGCAGGGGGGGTGAAGATGGGCAGTCGGGTGGAGAGGACTTGAGGCAAGGCAGGGGCTGGAAGAGCAGGTGGTCCCATGTTTGTGTGCAGGTAAACCAGGAGGAACAACTGGGTAGATAGACAGACCATGTAACCCAAGGTTCCAGTGCAGGGAAATAAAGCCTCATTGTATCCAACTGAACAGAACTGTGGGTGTTGCGGCAGTGGGGGAAACTGCCAGCCTCACAGGTGAGGTTGTTGGAGAGACCCACAAGGTCCTAGAAATTACACAAAACCACTCACCCAAAAATCAGCACCAGAATAGCCCACTTTGCTTGTGGGTAGCAGAGGAAGTGACTGAAAACCACTTCCTCTGCTAGGAAGGGCTAGGAAAACCAATAGCAAGCCCCATTGTTCCCTCTCAGATCCCCCCACCACAAACAGTGCCACAATGCAGCCATGTGGGCTGCTCCACCCTGGCAAATACCTAAGGCTCCACCCTTTACAATATAACAGGTGGACTGACACAGAAGAAATTTGGGGTGAGTATCTCAGACTCATTTCCCACATCAATGTAGTTTACTTGCAAGGTGCCATACTGAGTTTGCCTTATCTTCTTAAAGTGGTGGGCCAAGGTAACGGTCCTAACAGAGGAACAGCTGTTAACTGCAGGTGAACAGCTACACATAAGGCATTGGGTTTTTAACTCAGCATAGAGAGAAGGTGAGCAAATTTTGCCCTTTGTGACAATATGGATGGACCTGGAGAACATTATTCCAAGTGAAATAAACAAGTCTGAGAAAGACAAATACCATTGGTTTTCACTCATATGTGGAAACTAATGAACAAACTGAACTGAAAAACCAAAATAATGACAGACTCATAGAGAGTGGGCTGACAGTTCTGAGGGGGTGAGTGGGGAGGGTTGGAGCAAAAAACAAAAATGAGTCATGGACACAGACACCAATGTGGTGATTGTGGGGTGGGGAGGTGGGTAGAGGTGAAAGAGGATATAAGGGGAATAAATGGTAATGGAAGAAATACATTTAAAAAAAGCATTTGAGTCAAACTAATTACATGTGAGGGAGCAAGATCTCAAATACTTCTAAAATAACAGTTTTGCAGCTTCTTTTCTGCATTAAAATTAATAAGGACAACAAGGAAGGGTACATGGAGGTGGGAGAGTAACCAAGGTGAGGACTGGATTACAGGATAGTTATTAAGATCTTATGCTCTCTTGAGAGTGCTTACATCTTATTGCAAAGGTGTTATTGTTTCTGTATATCCAGGTGTTATTAACCTAAATATACAGAAACAATGCAGACTGCTTACTTAAAGCAAAGGTAAACTTTTTACTAGAGAAGATATATGCGCTGAAGGTGACTATGAGTTATGACCTGCTGAGTTTGGAATTTATGATCAGGTCACCCTGTGAGGTTACTTTCCATAAAATGCTTTTATTGCCCAAAACTCCCTTTCTAAAGATAAATCAATAACCATGTATGAATAGTGTAGAGAAAGAAACTCTCCTGTCCTAGGTTCTTTCCACTAGTCTAATAATTAAAGATTTTATTAGTTTATTTTTAAAGATAGGGGAAGGGAGGGAAAAAGAGAGGGAGAAAAACATCAGTGTGTGGTTGCTTCTTGTGTGCCCTGCACCAGGGAACCAGGCCCTCAACACAGGCATGTGCCCTAACTGGGAAAGGAACCAGCAACTCTGGTTCCCAGGCTAGTGCTCAATCTACTGAGCCACACCAGCCAGGCTGGGTCTAATAATTAAATCAACATGAGTCAGATTGACAAGAGAAAATAAGCAAATTTAGTAAATATATACACATTGGTATCACTACATGAAAGACTAAGAGAACCTATGAACATGAAAGGTTCAAGAAATCGTAGTTGAATTGACACAGAGGGATCTGATCAGATCACTGCAGAGGACTAAGAAGGGATCATAAGAGGAGGCAATGGTAAAAGCCTGGGAAGGGGTTGGCTAAGAAGCTGAATGCCTCCAGAGCACATGTAATGAAAGAGGGCTGGCCCTCTGGGTCTCCTCTTCCCCAAGGATGTCTCGGTGATTTTGCACAGCTACCTGTGTTTTCCAACAGACAGTATTTTGGATGGGAAGGAACATCAGGTACAGTGTAGGATCAGTCTGGCCTGGCAGAGGGTAGCAGGGTTATAGAGGAGACTTTGCCTGTTCTAGAGGAGACAACCCTGAGGCAGAAGCCCGCCACTCTTCCAGAAGTGTAGTTTTCATTTTAGTTTTAATTTGTTGTTGTAGCTTATATTGTTTTAGTTTGTGAACTAGCTGTATCGAAATAGGGTAATTAAAACTAACAGCAGAAGTGATTGGAGAACTCAGATGTTAAAGAGTTTAGCCTTAATTGATAGGCTTAAGTGACTAATTCATGTAGAAAGCTATTATTCCAAAACTGAGTCATTTTTTAACAAAAGCTCTTTTCCTTTATCACTTTTATCTCCTTTGCCTCTGGAATTTGCCTGGAGGGTGGTGGCAGGCAGCAGTGTTACAGGGTGCAGCCAGACAGGTGGGCAAAGAAGGATTTGTAATGGGGTCCAGAACTCAGGGTGTTCATCCAGGAAATATTAAAAATATGGGATGTCCTCAGGGGATGGGACACATGAGTAGGGCCATGGAGAGTGGTTTTTACATAGGAACAGTTTTGCAACAGTTTTCATGACCACCTCATGAATGGTTATTTAACATATCTAACTTTCAACTGGTTTCATGGGTATGTTAAACAGCTGAGGCCATGCCTTGAGCCAGGAAACTAGGAGTGACATCCACCCAGGATGTAACAAAGAGGTAACTCCTCATGGTTACAGTGCCTGTGTGAGAGCTTGGAGATGATTAGCTCCATACCACTGGGGCCACCCCTGCCTAGACTTACTATGGCAGACCAGAAAAGCTGGAAAAATACAGAAATGATGGCAGGTGCAGCAGATTGTGGGAAAAGTTGGAAATGGGACTGCAGAGGAAGCCTGGCACTGGGATTTAAACCCAGGTGGAGCAGTCATGATAGGAGGAAACACGCAGCTTTAGGTCTTCTTTTGCCATACAGGTTAGGAAGCCAGGAAGCAATATACAGCAGCGATGCAGAGCTCTCTCTTGGCAGTTTGGAAGAATGTAGGAGACACTCAGTGGGAAGGAAAGGGGTGAAAGGACTCTAGCTGGTGGGCCTTTAGAAGGTGCCATGTGACTTTGGATTAAGAACTAGAGATCCTGGTGACACAGCTGTTGGTGCTGGTAACCAAGGAAAGCCTGCCAGTCTGCCACAGATTACTGGGAAGAAACAGGGGCTACCTGACCTTTGGACTTCTATTTCTTTTCCTGAGATACAATAATGGGATTTTAATGAAGACATTAAGCCATTACTCTTAAGTTCATATAACTTTTGATAATAAATAAACATGATGTAAACCCCTTCCGTGGTGGCCAATCAAGGAAAATCATGGGAGGCCACGTGCACAGCAGCTTTAAAGTAATAAAAACTACTTGCACACATGCACTAAAACTTGCTAAAACTAGTCGGGAAGGATCCACCCTATGAGGACAGAATCCCTCCAGAGCCATGAGGTCAATCTCTGGATGGAGTTGGCCTACTCCCACATTCTCTGGAATGTACTATCACTTAATAAATCTGCTCTCTCTCTTTCTGCTATTAACCCTGTGTGTTTGGTTCAATTCTTTGTCCCCATCACCAAGAACCTGGTTACCTGTGCCGCCTGTGACAGCAGGGCCCCCATTGTTCAGTAACAGATCAAGAACATCCAAATCTGTAGGGAACATCTGTATAAGAGTTAATTTGATGATCTCACCTATAAGAGGAACCTAACGAACAAAGCAAACAGCACCAGAGGCATGGAGACAAGGAACAGACTGACAGTGATCAGAGGGGAAGGGAAAGGGGAATAAACCAGTAAAGAGGGGGAAGGGCCTAGTTAAGGAAGAAGTAGAAATGATCCACTGACATGTGAACAGGGCAGGGGGTGGGCATGGGAAAGCAATGGGAAAATTGGGACAACAGAACAATAAAAATTAAATAATTAAACTAAAAAAATAATCTGAGCCAAATGGATACCACGCTGGTAAGTGTGGGCAAAAATGGGTCACATACTAAACCTGAAAAGCTGGAAGGAGGCCTGTGTGGCAGCCATACAAACTCAGAGATCTGAAATAACCAACCACCTAGGAGGGTCTGAAATTCAAACGTTAACTAAAAGCAGGTTTTGGCAGGTAGTCATGCCCTAGGATAGAATCTTCCCTGTCAAAATCAATCTTCACCTTAATGGAGCAAATCTATTATCTTTTTGCATCTACTATAACATAACTTTGAAATGTGACAGTAATTTCCACCCCCCCACCCTTGCACAGGCACCACAAATCCCCTCTTTGTTACTAGTATCATGTTAACTGTTGACAGTTCACTATTCTCTACCCACCTTTGTAAAACAAATATGTGTCTCTCATTTTACTTTTTCCAATCCCAGAGGTTTCCCCACTTTGCTTTCTCCTGCCACCTTATCTATCACCGATGGAATTCGTGAAACCCACTTCTGTCTTCTCTATTGGCTGTAATGTATAAAACAAGGTACAACATTGCCATTTTCCCAGAGCATGTTCTCAATCTGTTAAGATTTTGCTTCCCAGCAACAGTCATCAGTTTGGCTCAAACTTAAAAAAATTCTATACAGATTTGTACATTTATGTTGACAGAAGCAAAAGCTCAAATGTTCCACAGAATGAGTGTTGGAGTTCTTTTCGTAATAAATTTCAAATTGAGGAAGAAATTTAAGGAGGATTATGTGAAAGTGAGACAGGATAGTCCCACATAAAATTGTGTGCTATTTTGAGGGTGGTTACACTTTAGAGAGATCTGGAAAAGGCTACTTCTGACATTTCGAAGGTGTGTTAACCTGGAAGCACAAGAACAATGGACAGGGCTCACCTAAGGCACAGATAAGCCTTTTATAGACCTGGAGCATAACTACCTACCTGCCTAGTTAGAAATTTGTGATCAGATCACCCTGTGAGGTGACTTTCTGTCACTAAACTTGTCAAGTTTATTACATAGGCTTTATTTTATTCGCAATTAAAATGAGGTATATGAGGCAACTCTGAGGTGAACATGAGGTAAGATACACAGGGGCTTCAAATGCTCACTGCAGGATGAGGAGATGTTCAGTTTAGGAAAAGTTATTTCTGGTGATAGCTTATTATGGGCAGGACCTTTATTTTAAATTCTTTGAGGGACATGTCAAAGTTTCTAGTAAGTCTGCAAGGTCTTAACTGCCTTTCAGTCAAAGTAATTCAAATGCTAAAGTCACACCTTTTGGGGAGTCCTGTTCTGAAGCCCTATAATAACAGCCATTTAGCTTGTTAGCACCCATACAAATGTCTTTTTTGTATTAATCCAATTATCCCATTCTTTTCTCATGAAATTCCCTTGCCCTCACCCTGTAATCAGGATATTAAGTTTCTACTTGAATCTGTGCTTTCCCAAATTGCAATTCTGTGATTCCAAATAAACCCTTATTGCCTCTCATTTTGGCTTTTTAGGGTTAAGATAATCTTAACTGTTTCCCCAAATATTTCCTTTATTGAATTAGTCCGTGATAATTTCTGTTTACTTGTACAAAGAAATAGAATATAATAGCCAAAGCCCATTTATCTACAAGTTTCAAAGAGAAATAAAATTTTAAGAGCCTTTTAACCATGATAAACAGTGGGAAAGAGGACAGTCAGCATGCCCAGCAAAGACCAGCTTCTGGTGAGAAAAGCATGGACAATAAAGCAGGACCAATTAAGAAGAAAATCTTGCCTGGTTGGTGTAGCTCAGTGGATTGAGTGCGGACCTGTGAACCAGACGATTGTGGTTTGATTCTTAGTCAGGGCACATTCCTGGGTTTTATGCCAGTTCCCAGCAGGGGCCAGTTCTCAGCAGAGGGTGCACCAGAAGCAACCATACATTGATATTTCTCTCCCTCTCTCCTTCCCTTCCCCTCTAAAGATAAATAAATAAAATCTTTAAAAAGAAGAAGAAGAAAATCTTGGATAAATAATTCCAGAACACTCTTATTTATTTTATTTTCCACAAATTACCTATTTTTTCTTTTAATCCCTAAAGTCCCAAACTCTTTTAAAATATTTTTACATACATTGGTGATGGGTTCAAGGTCAGGACTAGATGTACATTTCTATGTGACTAAGGAAATGGTGAGCCATAACATTTAAGCCATCAGTTTGGTTATAACACGTGTTTTGTAATAGTGTGTGATATTTGATAGTAAACTGTGTCTGAGAGATACCATGAACTCTGAAGTTAGTGTTAGTATAGTTTCTCTCCATCCTGCCCCATGAACTTTGTAGTCAGTGTTGTGTGTTTTTATTCATTTACTATTGAAAATGACTGGGAAAATATTTCAATTCAATAATCCAAGATATGTTGTAGAACTGCAGCAAATGCTACTCAAATGTGACGATGAGAATGTTAAGAGTCGAATGTGAAAATGAAAGTGTTTTAGGGGATGAAGATTATGTGGAAGTTTGTTCGGAAGATTCAGATACTGAGCAAGATATTTCTAGTGAAGAAAGTGAAGATAAATTAGATGTGAATGAAGAGTATTTTTTCACATAAAGAATCAAAATGAGGAAAAAATCATTAAGACAAATTAGAAAACAGCTGCAGAATATTTTATGTCAACTTCCATTCTTTTGGCCAAACACAAAAAATGCCAAGATGATACAGGGTGCAGCCAAGGGGGGGGGGGGGGCAAAAAAAAAAAAGATTAGGAATGGTATCCAGAATTCAAAGTGTATAGGAATATTGGAGAGACATATAAGATGTCCTCACCCCCCCCCCCCCCCCCGCCCCAAGGGATGAATGGAGCAGGGCCATTGAGAGCTGTTTTGCATAGCAACAGTTTTGCAGCTAACCTCTGGAATGGTTATTTAACATGTCTATAACCTTTGGCTGGTTTCATAGATATGTTAAATAGCTGTGGCCAAGTTTTGAGCCAGGGAGAAGGGAGTAGCAGGGACCCAGGATGGAAACTAGGGGCTGCACTCCTCAGTGAGAGTGCCTGTGTGAGAGCTTGGAAAAGACTGGCTCCAAGACATGAAGGGCCCCCGCTTGGCCAGATGAAGAGAGAGCCACGCAGTTTCAGCAGAGTGAGGACCCCCTCTTGGTGAGGTGAAAGAGGGAGCCACGTGGTTTTGGCAGAGTGCGGACCCCCTCTTTCCCAGGTGAAAGGGTAAACCACGCAGCTTTGCCAGAATGGAGATCCCTGCAGCCAGGTGAAGAAGACAGCCACATGATTTTGGTGGAGTGCAAACCCCTGCAGCTTTGGTAGAAGAGGCCCACGCGGCTTTGGGATGCCCCTTTTGACCGCGTGGCCTGGAAAGCAAGAGAGACTTTGACTGGAACTGGGTACAAAGAACTCTTGCCAGTGGACCATGAGAGGGTACCACAGTACTTTGGATTAACTAGAGATCCTGCCTGCACAGTGACACAGCTGACGGTGCCAGCGGCCTACAACACAGACGTGTGCTCTTTTCCTGATTTACGGTACCCGGAGTTGGGACAGTGGGAGAAGGGAGCACTGTGTGGGTGTAGGTGTGATACAGGGTGCAGCCGGGGGGGGGGGGGGGGGCAAAAAAAAGGATTTGGAATGGTGTCCAGAATTCAAAGTGTACAGAAATATTGGAGAGACATATAAGATGTCCTCACACCTCCCCCCAGGGGGAAGAAACGAATGGAGCCAGGTCATTGAAAGCTGTTTTGCATAGCAATAGTTTTGCAGCTAACCTCTGGAATGATTATTTAACATATCTATAACCTTTAACTGGTTTCATAGATATGTTAAATAGGAGTGGCCAAGTTTGGAGCCAAGGAGAAGGTAGTGGACTGGGACTCAGGATGGAACTAGGAGCTGCACTCCTGAGTGAGAAGGGCTAGGGGACTCAGGATGGAACTAGGAGCTGCACTCCTGAGTGAGAAGGTAGTGGATTGGGGACTCAGGAGAATGTAACTAGGGTCGGCGCTCCTGAGGGAGAAGGGCTTGGACTCAGGATGTAACTGAGGACTGCGCCCCAGAGTGAGAAGAGCCTGCGAGAGAGCCACACGGTTTCAGCAGAGTGAGGACCCCCTCTTTCCCAGGTGAAAGGGAAAAACCACACAGCTTTGCCAGAATGGAGATCCCTGCAGCCAGGTGAAGAAGACAGCCACATGCTTTTGGTGGAGTGCTGACTCCTGCAGCTTTGGTAGAAGAGGCCCACGCGGCTTTGGGATGCCTCCTTTGGCCGCGTGGCCTGGAAAAGCAGGAGAGACTTTGACTGGAACTGGGTACAAAGGACTCTTGCCAGTGGACCGTGAGAGGGTACCACAGTACTTTGGATTAACTCGAGATCCTGCACAGTGACACAGCTGACGGTGCCAGCGGCCTGCAACACAGACGTGTGCTCTTTTCCTGATTTACGGTGCCCGGAGTTGGGACAGTGGGAGAAGGAAGCGCTGTGTGGGTGTAGGTGTACAACCTAAAGGACTTTGACATTTTAGTAGAGGCATTAGGCCTGAATAGCATTAAATAAACATTTTGTTTCCTTTTCACAAATCTCTGACATTGAGAGATGTCTTTCCAATTGGCGGCGGACAGAAGAGCCCAGTAGATATTAGTATTTTGTTTTTGAGAGGGGCCCCTGTTGTATAGCAGTTTTAGGCAACCCTAGGTGGGCCAAATGTTGTATTGCCCCTCCCTCGGACCTCTTGTTTTGTTCGGTAACAAAGACAAATCTTGAAACTTGGAACTGCTTTGTCACACATGATATTTTATTTATCTAATCTTATTTTTTATAACCAAATAGAAATTTGTATCTTTTTCATACGATGTAAGGGTTCAGGGAGAAAAAAAGCCTTCAAAGACTCTTAGGAGAACTTCATCAACCTCCAGATGTTGATGGCTTCCTTTTGGTTTCATTCATTCTTTTTGTTCTTTTAAAATAAATGTAATTGATTATGCTATTACAGTTTCCCATTTTTCTCTTTCTTTCACTCCCCTCTGCCCTCCCAGCAACATTACCTCCCCTTAGTTCATGTCCAAGACTCATGCAAATAAGTTCTTTGGCTTCTCCATTTTCTATATAATTCTTAATCTCCCTTGTCCATTTTGTACCTGCCATTTATGCTTCTTATTCCCCATACCTTTTCCACCCACTTTACCCCCACCCCTCCCCTCTGGGAACTCTCCATGTGATCTCCATTTCTGTGATTCTGTTCCTGTTCTAGTTGTTTGCTTAGTTTGTTTTTGTTTTTGTTTTATTTAGGTTCAGTTGTTGATAGTTGTGAGTTCGTCGTCATTTTAGAGTTCATATTTTTTATATTTTTTAGATAAGTTCCTTTAACATTTCATTAATAAAACTTGGTGATGATGAAATCCTTTAACTTGACCTTAACTGGAAAGGAATTTATCTGCCCTTCTATTCTAAATAACAGTTTTGCTGAATAGAGTAAACTTGGAGGTAGGTCCTTGCATTTCATAACTTGGAATACTTCTTTCCAGTCCCTTCTTGCCTGCAAGGTTTCTTTTGAGAAATCACATGATGGTGTTATGAGAACTCCTTTGTTGGTAACTGTTTCCTTTCCTCTTGTTGCTCCTAAGATTCTCTCCTTATCTTTAATCCTGGGTAATGTAATTATAATGTGCGTTGGTATGTGCTTCCTTAGGTCCAACTTCTTTGGGACTTTCTGAGCTTCCTAGACACCTATTTCCTTTGCCAGATTGGGGAAGTTCTCCTTCGCTATGCTATCAAATAAGTTTTCAATTTCTTGCTCTTCCTCTTCTCCTTCTGGCACCCTTGTGATTTGAATGTTGGAGCATTTGAGGTTGTCCTGGAGGTGCCTAAGCCCATCCTCATTTTTTCTGAATTCTTATTTCTTCATTCTTTTCCAGTCAAATGTTTTATTCTTCCTTTTGGTCCAAACCGTTGATTTGAGTTCATTTCCTTCCATTCACTGTTGGCCCCCCTCTATATTATTCTTTATTTCACTTTGCATGGCCTTCACTCTTTCCTCTATTTTCTGACCACTCTCAACCATTTCAGTGAACATCCTGATTGCCAGTGTTTGAACTGTGCATCTGATAGGTTGGCTATCTCTTCATTGCTTAGTTCTATTTTTGGAACTTTGATCTGTTCCTTCATTTGGGCATATTTTTTTTTGTCTCTGCATTCCTGTTACATTGTAAGGGTTGGAGCCTTAAGTATTTGCCAGGGTGGGGAAACCCACTTGGCTGGGTTGTGGCACTATATAAGGAGGAGGGACAGAGAGAAAACAATGCTGCTTGCTCAGCTCTTGGCTGGCTTTCAGTCACTTCCCCCACTACCCACAAGCAAATTGGGCCATTCTGGTGCTGATTCCTGGGTCGGTGGGTTTGTATACATTCTCGGACCCTGTGGGTCTCTCCAACAAAGTCTCCTGTGAGGCTGGGACCTCCGCCATCACAATGCCCACAGATTTGTTTAGTCAAAAGTTTTGAAAGCTTCATTTTTTGGCACTGGAACCCTGGGCTGCACAGTCTATTTTGTTCCCCAGTTGTCCCTCCTAGTTCACCCCTGCACCAATTTCAGACCACCTGGTTCACCAGCTACCACCTCACCTGCTAGATCCTCCAGTCTTCCCATAGGTCCTCTCCACTCAGGCTGCCCATCCCCACCCCTCCTACAAGTCTGAGTGAATGTTTTTTTCTATAAGTCCTTGGCTGTTGGACTTCCATACAACTTGATTTTATGGCAGTTATGGTTATTTTTTGTTTTGTATTTTTTTGTTTGTTTTGTTTTGTACTTGTTGTCCTTCTTTTGGTTGTGCGAGGAGGCAGTGCATCTACTTAAGGCTCCATCTTGGCCAGAAGTCGTTATCTAATCTTGCTATATACCAATAAATCCATCGATTTTATCTTGGTTTTCACAAGGAAGAGACTCTAAATGAACAGACAAAACCAAATCAAAAGCATTTTTAGGCTGTTATATCTAGCTGGTTTACATCACAGCCATTGACTAGATTTGCAGAACTTATGGCCCATAGATGTTAGTGGGACTGAATGTTTTAGACATGATATCTTTATGGAGATTTAGATGTATTCATAATGTTATCAGGTTCAATGACAAACTTAATTGCTTAGAATGCAGAAAAGGAGATAAATTAGTGCTGTGACAAACATTTTCTTAGCACTTGTAGAAAATGTTATTACTCTATGGGAAAGACTATAACAACAAATGAAATATTACCTGGATTTAGAGGCAAATGTGGGTTTTGACAATATATTAAACCCAAGCCCAGGAAATATAGTATAAAAATTTTTGCTATAATTTATTCAAAAATTTAACAAAGGAGAGGACTTCCACCGAGAAGGAGGCATAGGTGGAAGCACTGTGCCTTCTCACACAACCAAGTTTAAAAACAAGAAAGTTTTAGCAACAAAAATGCAACCAAACCATAGAAAATTGAACTATACGGAAGTCTGACAATGAACCCTTCAGCCAAATCGGTAAGAGGAACAGAGCCAGCAGCAGAGCAGAGTGGGGCAGGAAAAATCCACCAAACACACCCAGGCCCACCACCCAGGCACACTGTAAGCCATGGGCGGATCCCAGGTGTGGAGTAGCAGTGGGCAGACCCACTTAGGGTGCAAGGTGGTAAACCCACTGAGTGCAAACCGCTGTCACACATTCTCGTGCAGATAAACTGGTGAGAAAGTGAGCAGTGAGACGGACCACGCAGGTCCAGTGGCAAGAAGCGGCAGAGGGAGCCACCATTGTCCCTCTCTGACTCTGACCCCATATACTGTGTCACAAACCAGCAACATGGGTGGCCCCGCCCTGGTGAACAACTAAGGCTCTGCTCCTCATACATAACAGGCACAAACAGATCAAAACATGGCTCAAGAAAAACTCAGAGCACCAGAGCCCATAACTCTAAGCAACCAAGAAATAGCCAAAGTTTCCGACGCACAGTTCAAAACACTGGTGATCAGGATGCTCACAGAACTGGTTGATTTTAGTCACAAATTAGAGGAACATATGGAAGCTAAACTAATGGAAACGAAGGGAAATGCACAGGAAACCAATAGTAATGGAAAGGCAAGTGGGACTCAAATCAAAGGAGTGGACCAGAAGGTAGAAAAAAATGACCAAAAAGAAAAGGATGAAGAAACAAGAATTCAAAAAAAATGAGGAGAGGTTTAGGAACCTTCAGGACATCTTTAAACATTCCAACATCCGAATTATAGGGGTAACAGACAGGGAAGAGGAATAGCCATGAGCGGAAAACTTATTTGAAAATACAATAAAGGAGAATTTCCCCAATCTGGCAAAGGAAATAGACTTCCAGGAAATCCAGGAAGCTCAGAGAGTCCCAAAGAAGTTGGACCCAAGAAGGAACACACCAAGGGACATCATCATTGCATTAGCCAAGGTTAAATTGAAGGAGAGAATCCTAGAAGCAGCAAGAGCTAAGGGGACAGTCACCTATAAAGGAGTTCCCATCAGACTGTCAGCTGATTTCTCAAAAGAGACCTTACAGGCAAGAAGGGGCTGGAAAGAGGTACTCCAAGTCATGAAATCCAAAGACCTACATCCAAGATTGATATATCCAAGCAAAGCTTTCATTTAGAATGGAAGGACAGATAAAGTGCTTCTCAGATAAAATCAAATTCAAGGAGTTCATCATCACCAAGCCCTTCTTATATGAAATGTTAAAGGGACTTATCTAAGAAAAAGGAGATTAAAAAGATGAACAGTGAAAGGACAGCAAACACACAGTTATTAAGAACCACACCTAAAATGAAAGCAAACTAAGAGGACAGCTAGATCAGGAGCAGAACCATAGAAATGAAGATCACATGGAGGATTAGCAGCAGGGGGGTGGAAGGAGAAGGGGGGAGAGGGTACAGAAAGTAAGTAGCATAGACGGTAGGTAGAAAATAGATGGGGGGTGGGCAAAAATAGTATGGGAAATATAGAATCTAAAGAACTTGAGACATGTGGTCATAAACTGAAGGGGGAACAGTGGGGGAGGGGGTGCTCAGGGTGGAGGGGAATGAAGGGGGAAACTAGAACAACTGTAATGGAAATATCAATGAAATATATTTTTAAAAATTTTAGAAAGGAAATCTTGGAATATACACCAGTGAGCAGCCTGAAAGTCCTTACTTGATTAGTAATTAACCAGCAGATATAATCCAGAGAATTGCCGAACCCATTTACTCAAAAGTCTGTAATATTACAGCAGATAACTGGTTACTCAATAGAAACTTTACCTCTGACCTGAAAAACAAGTGATTTTCATATGTAGGTACTGTTCATAGGAATAAACTTCAAATACCCCCTGAATTTGTGTCTTCTAAAAATAGTCTAAAAAATTTCAACTTATTTGCTTTTGGTACAGATTGCGCACTTGTATCTCATATATCCAAAAGGGGAAAAACATAATTTTAATTTCAAGTATGCATTTTAATTGATGCTTAAATTTAGATTCGCAAAAGCCCGACATAATAGAATATTACAACTAGCCCTGGCTGGTGTGCCTCAGTGCATTGAGAGCCGGCCAGTGAACCAAAGGGTCACCAGTTCGATTCCTAGTCAGAGCACATGTCTAGGTTTTGGGCCAGGTCCCTAGTAGAAGGCATGTGAGAGGCAATCATAAATTGATGTTTCTCTCCCTCTCTTTATCCCTCTCTTACTGTCTCTAAAAATAAATTTAAAAATAAACAAAATATTTTTTTATTTTTTGCCTGTTTTTTAATATATATTTTATTGATTATGCCATTACAGTTGTTCTAGTTTCCCCCTTCATTCCCCTCCACCCTGCGCACCCCCTCCCCCACTGTTCCCCCTTCAGTTTATGACCACATGTCTCAAGTTCTTTAGATTCTATATTTCCCATACTATTTTTGCCCACCCCCCATCTATTTTCTACCTACCGTCTATGCTACTTACTTTCTGTACCCTCTCCCCCCTTCTCCTTCCACCCCCTGCTGCTAATCCTCCATGTGATCTTCATTTCTATGGTTCTGCTCCTGATCTAGCTGTCCTCTTAGTTTGCTTTCATTTTAGGTGTGGTTCTTAATAACTGTGTGTTTGCTGTCCTTTCACTGTTCATCTTTTTAATCTCCTTTTTTCTTAGATAAGTCCCTTTAACATTTCATATAAGAAGGGCTTGGTGATGATGAACTCCTGAATTTGATTTTATCTGAGAAGCACTTTATCTGTCCTTCCATTCTAAATGAAAGCTTTGCTTGGATATATCAATCTTGGATGTAGGTCTTTGGATTTCATGACTTGGAGTACCTCTTTCCAGCCCCTTCTTGCCTGTAAGGTCTCTTTTGAGAAATCAGCTGACAGTCTGATGGGAGCTCCTTTATAGGTGACTGTCCCCTTAGCTCTTGCTGCTTCTAGGATTCTCTCCTTCATTTTAATCTTGGCTAATGCAATGATGATGTGCCTTGGTGTGTTCCTTCTTGGGTCCAACTTCTTTTGGACTCTGAGCTTCCTGGATTTCCTGGAAGTATATTTCCTTTGCCAGATTGGGGAAGTTCTCTTTTATTATTTGTTCAAATAAGTTTTCCACTCAAGCTGTTCCTCTTCCCCTTCTGTTACCCCTATAATTCGGATGTTGGAATGTTTAAAGATGTCCTGAAGGTTCCTCAACCTCTCCTCATTTTTTTTAAATTCTTGTTTCTTCATCCTTTTCTTTTTGGTCATTTTTTTCTACCTTCTGGTCCACTCCTTTGATTTGAGTCCCAGTTGCCTTTCTATTACTATTGATTTCCTGTGCATTTCCCTTCATTTCAATTAGTTTAGCCTCCATATGTTCCTCTAATTTGTGACTAAAATCAACCAGTTCTGTGAGCATCCTGATCACCAGTGTTTGGAACTATGCATCTGAAAGTTTGGCTATTTCTTGGTAGCTTACTTCGAGCTATGGGCTCTGATGCTCTGAGTTTTTCTTGAGCCATGTTTTGATCTGTTTGTGCCTGTTATGTATGAGGAGCAGAGCCTTAGTTTTTCACCAGGGCAGGCAACCCAGGTCACTGGTTTGTGATGCTGTATGAGTGGGCGGGCTCAGAGACGGACAATGGTGGCTCCCTCTGCCGCGTCCTGCCACTGGGGCCTGCGAGGTTCGTCTCACTGCTAACTCCTTCACCGGTTTATCTGCATGTGAATGTGTGACTGTGATCAGCTCCCAGTAGGTCCACCGCCTTGCGCTCTCAGTGGGTCTACCACCTTGAGCCCTCAGTGGGTCCTCCCACTTCTCCACATCTGGGATCTGCCCACGGCTACTGGTGCACGTGGGTAGCGCACCAGGGTTGGTCTGGTGGATCTTTCCTGGCCGACCCTGCTCTGCTGCTGGTTCTGCCCCTCTTACCGATTTGGCTGAAGGGTTTATTTTTGCCAGAATTCCATGCAGTTCAATTTTCTGTGGTTTGGCTGGGTTTTTATTGCTAAACGTTGTTGTTTTTAAACTTTGTTGTGGGAGAAGGCACAATGCTTCCACCTACACCTCCATCTTGGCGGATGTCAACAAATATTTTTAAAAAATAGAATATTATAACCAAACTACATCAGTAGTTGACACTGTGAACCAGATGGTAAGTGCATATAATGTGACCAGGAACACTGGATGATGGCCTATAGTTAGAGTCTACACAATTTTGAATATTGTGTAGAAATATTTGAATATTGTGTTGACTACTGAGTAGAAATATTTTAATATTTTGTAGAAATATTTAAATATTGTGTTGAATTTAGAAATAAATGCTTGGACTATTCATATGCTGAACAGCAATTTGAAAATAAGGCACAAAATATTTATTCAAACTCTTATAACACAGTCAGTGTCAGAACAAATAAAAAGGTGTTCAGGAATCTCTACAGCTTTGCAAAAGTCTTTACACCTTAAACTTCATCCATTTCAAACATAAATTGAAGGAAATTTTAACAACATCATAGATATAGCTCCCTTAAGCAGAAAAAAAAGAAGTGTTAGGTGCTATGCATTGAATGAGTTGCTTATCAAAATTTTTTTGCTAGTGTTCTGAAAAGTATTTATGACTTGAGTGTAACAATATTTTCTGTGATGAGTGTTACAAACATTTTGTGAAGCCAACTATTGAAGATTCTGATTGATATTAAAGACATTTTGGTTCTTTTTTTTAGCAATATCAATGTTTCTGTTATTTAAAAAGAACTTTTATTCTTTATGTTTTTATATTTCTTTGCATAATAAGTTGTAGATTTTAACTAAAAATTTAAAAGACATTTTTACATATATATAATAAATGCACATTTGTGATTAAATTTTTTTTTCATATTTCAGCACATACTAGTAATGAATGTATCTCTTGGATATATGCAACCTACACTGTAATTTATTTAAGTGTGACCTCTACAGGTTTAAAATATAAGTAATAGGAGGTTTATATCATAAGCCTTTGTGTAAATTTCATGCTTAGTAGTATATATTTTAGTCCTAAACAAAACTGTTTAATATGCCCATGTCACTAAGTAGAAGCACAAATCATGACTTCTGATGTCTCAAGAAAAGTATGTTAAAATCTAAATAATTAAAAAATAATTGGCTTTCTGAACCAAATTATTCAATCGTTTCAAATTACTCACTGGAAACCTTTAACAGGCATTCTGTTAGATGCTGGGGACCCAGTACAACAGAGGTAGACAGACCTAACACCATGAGCAAACCACTCAAGTCTAGATTCTGAGCAGGCAACAGTTAAGAGTTGCCACTTTAAGAAATATTGTTTCAAGAAGGCTTATTTTTGTCTAGAGTCTATATTTATAATAAAACCCACCACACCAAGATTTATAGTTCTTGGTTTTGTGTTTTCTTCTTAAGTAGAAGAAAAGCTCCTTGAACAAAGTGAGTGCATTGTAGACACTGTATATTCATGAGGGTTGCAAGACGAGTGTAACCAGGCAGGCACCAAGTGACTCTCAGGTCAATGAATATACATCAATACAAGTCAAATAGACATTTTTCTTAATGTGTTTCACAGTTTCTGTGATGTCTGTGATAGCTACTGGATCTTCCCTAAGAATAATGCAGTAGTAGTTTACACTGTTACACAGGCAATCACAGAAGATTCAGGAAATCAGTAAAGCAACCAATGAGACATCAGAGAAATGAATGAGGTGGAGTGTCTCAGAAACAGAAGAGAATATTTGGAGACTATTTAAATTTGGCACGAGAAGGAGAGAGTGACAGAAAAGAGCAGGGACATAAGAACATTAGATGGGAATTGGAAAGCCATTTAGTTTTATGCATTTATTGTATGAATGAGAAGACTTTTCAATACCACATAAGACTTCATTGCATAGAGGCTGAATTAGAGAAAGGTGAACAGAATGAAGGCTGGTACTGAGGGGAAGATGCTGAAAGCCCAAGAGGAGACTCAAAACTGGAGAAGAATTGAGAAGCTAACTGATGACTGGGGTTTAGGGAAGGAGCATGGTGTGTGTGTGTGTGGTTTTTATTTTGTACTGGGGTGGACGATGGTGGTACTGGTTTGTCTGCTGGTAGAAGAAGGAAGTCAGAAAGAACTATCATGTGGTAGGGGTTACTTAAAACAGAAATCAAAGACAAGCTTTTCTGAGAGAAAGAAGTAACATCTGTGCAATAATGCTGTTTTTGCAAATTCCATTGCTAGCAGTTCTCTTCGGAGCTGGTGACAGTGAAGATGGTAAGAACTCTGGTAAATGCCCAGCTGGGTGCAAAAGGGGGTGTGTGTGTGTTTCTCTGTGTGGTGTCCTCAGGACACACCTGGAGAGTGAGAAGGTTGGCACAGTTCCATTCTGAGTATCCCTTCAGCATCACTCTAGGACCCTGGGCTTTCTGAAGGTTGTGCAAGGTGGGGGAAAGTAGGTTTACAGTTGTGAACATGAAACAAAGTTTATTCTTGTGTTCTTATTTATTGATTATTGTATTGTTTTTCCTTCTAACAACTGTAAGTCTACTTTTGCCCAACACTTATATAAAGCATGGGGCTCTGGGCAGGTATATGTCTGCTGAGGTAACTATGGCTTCCCTTGTCTCCAGATTCTGAGATTTTCCTCTCTGCCACCTTTCTTTCTTCATTCTCTTTCCTTCCCGGTGCCTTTTTTTTTCCTCCTCCTATCTTTTTTTTTCTCAATAGCCTTCCAGGACCAAATCTTCAGAGTCATCGGTACTTTATCCTCACACAACCGCTCCTGGACCCAAACTTGGGTCTCTGGCTGGTTGGGTGAGTTGCAGATTAAGAGCTGGAAGAGAAACTCTGGTGGTTTAATTTCCCTGCGGCCTTGGTCCAATGGCAACTTCAGCAACAAGGAGATGACAGAAATAGAAAATTTACTCGAAGGAATCTACAATGAATTGCTGCATGTACTTCAAAACCGTGCCAATGAATGGATGCTTGAATGTAAGTTCAATTCCCAAAATGAGTTGGTACAATGTTGAGTGAAGTATGTTTGTCTCAATGAGTTTTTTATTACAATTTTTTTCCATATTCAATCTCCTTAGCAATCTCTATCTGTACATTCATTGTAACCTAATTCACTTCATTCACCCTAGCTATTATAAACACAATTGTCTCACTAAGTTCTTCCTTATTATCTTACTCTCACCAAAGAAAATTTATGCCACTTTCTTTCAAAAATTTACTCCCTTCCATTTCCAAAGAAAAAAAGTCACTCATTTTTTCACCTTCAAGTACCACCAATTATGTTTTTCCTGAACTTCTGAGAAAACGAAAGTTTGCTCCTTTACCTGAAATCCCCCAAACTTCTGTCTTCTACTTCCTTTTTCTTGCTTCCACTTATTTCATCTTTTTTAACTCCCTCTTTTCTCTAATTTACAATTCCTCTTCTCTAGATCCCATGGAGTTCCAAGGAATAGGAGGCTGTGAGCTGCACTATGGAGAAATCAAGCTAGACTTCTGGCGAGTTGCTTATCAAGGATCAGAGATTCTGAGCTTCCAGAACAGTTCATGGGTGCCATCTCTAGAGGGTGGAACTAGAGCTCAGAAGATAGGCAAACTACTCAACCAGCTCATTGTCTTCAACAAAATGATGCACTGGAGGATCAGTAACACCTGTCCACGCTTCCTTTTGGGTGTCCTTGATGCAGGGAAAGCAGATCTCCAGAGAAAAGGTCAGTCCTACATCCTTCCTCCAAGAATTTTCTGTTCTAAAATTATACCTTCCTACCATCCTTTTAAATTTATGATAAGGAGTCAAGGAGAAATACATGATGAATTCCCAGGGTGGGACAGAGGTGTCTAAACTGATGTGAAGATATGAAACCCCAAGTCTGTGTTAGCGTCCTTATCTGAATGTCTTTCCTGTCTTCTACAGTAAAACCAGAGGCCTGGCTGTCCACTGGCCCCAGTCCTGGTCCTCACCATCTGTTGCTGGTTTGTCATGTCTCTGGCTTCTACCCAAAGCCAATTTCCGTTATGTGGATGCAAGGTGAACAGGCACAACAGGCCTCTCAACAAAGTGATATCTTGCCCAATGCTGATGGGACATGGTATCTTCGCAGTTACCTGGATGTGGAAGCCACCAAGACATCTGGCCTGTCTTGCCAGGTGACACACAGCAGTCTAGAAGGCCAGGACATCATCCTCTACTTGGGTAAGAAACAACTGGGGTCCACACTGGGAGTAGGAGTAGATGGTCCACAAGCAGAGCCAAAGAGCCAGATAAAAATCTGGAATTTATGGATTCCAAACCCAAAAGAATGAAAATAAATCAGTGAATAAAATAGGTGAAAATAAGAGACCTGCAGATGTAGGAAGATGTTGAGGGTTAGATGAAACATTCATGTCTGAAGAGGGATGACAGAAGAAACAGGAAGAAAGGAGATTAGTGAGGCGAACATTCAGATTTTAAAAAGCAGGTGAGGGAAATGCAGTAAACAAGGGGTGGATTTGAAATGACACCCTTGTGTGCACCTGAACCCACAGACCCAGACCGTCCGACCTCCAAGGGCTTGATCATCTTGGCAGTGATGGTCCCCCTGGTGCTTCTTCTGACAGGTCTTGCATTTTGGCTTAAAAAGCGCTGGTGAGTTTTCTGTATCCATCTTTCCTTTGTTTTTTATCCCCTCCTTACTTGTTGTCCTGCATTTATTTTCCTCTCTCTCTCCTTAATTCTTTTCCCAGTCCTTTTCCTTTTACTCTTCAATTCTCACCTCCACCTCATGCACAATAACGTTTATCTCTGTTCTTATTAGGAAACTCTGCGAACCAACTCCCACTCTTCTTCCTTTGGAGGGATCCCAGCAGCCCAGGGACTCAAAACATACTTAAAACTCAGCATAGTGATTATGTCCTTTCAACTCTCTTTTGTACAGTTTTTGTTGTTGTTTACCTGTGCTTATTTAATAGTCTGTTATTAATATAAACTAAATGTAATTTTGCAGGATTTGCTTGCTGACCTGGTTCTGAGATTTTAAAACTCATATGTTAACTCTGGATAAAATGAGATCCTAGTAACCTCTACATATTGGAAAATTAATGAATCTCAGGCCCATGTAAGATGTCACTTCTTGGGGGGGGGGGCGTTCCCTGATTCACAAGTGGAAGCAGTGTCTGAACTCCCACCACACTGTGCAGCACACTTTGCCGAGTTCATACTTTTTATCGCTTGTTGCAGCTATGCAGGTCCCTTTTCCTTCTAATTTTTGTTTCTAGAGAGCAAAGTCTGTATCTTCTTAAAGTTTGTATCATTTATAAAGTGTATTAATTGTATGTGGTATGCTTTCAATAAAAACCTGCATTAAGTTTATGCCAAATATATAGTCTTTTCTTATTATCTATCTTCTTGACATGTTTGTACTAGTTGAGACATTCTATGGTCTTTTTGTTAAAAGTCTTCACACTTTACTAGTTCCTCAGTGACTTCTCTGATCTCTGACAAGAAACAGAATTTTGCTTCTAACCATTCTTACAACTGTAGAGACTTATTTGTATGAAAAATTTTTTCCAAGCATTTTAAACAAAAAGAGAAAGGCAGGATACACTCCTCACTATTTAGTGTGGTTCAGGGACAAACAGTTGAGTTACCACCTTGGAGCTGGTAGAAATCTGTATCCTTGGACCTCACCTCAGACTTACTGAATCATAATTGCACTTTAGCAAATCAGCAAGGGATTCATTAGGTACATTACAATCTGAGAAGCACTGATACAGGTGCAGTCTGAGAGGCAGCAGTGCAAGCATGTCACAGAAGCAGAAGGTGCTCAAGAAAAGGGAACCGACTGTTGACAGTCAGAATTGAAGTGAGACCAAAGCAAGGGGTGTACACACACTACATTCCTACTGGTTGTGACTGTTGTGTTGAAGACACAGCCAACACTAAGGTAATAAATGCTGATCCACTGTTCCTGGGCAAAACACAGAGTTCCTGTGAATCTCTGGTCAGATCATTTTTGTCAACTAGTGAATACACAGCTCTGTTTTATGTATGTTTCTGTTTAAGGACGCCTTCTGTAATGTATACATAATTTCAAAATATTTATTATATGCAGTATTTTAAAAACTACTTTATTTACCTATTTTGGAGTGGGGCAGGAGAGGGAGAGAAACATTGATGTGAGAGAAACATCGATCAGTTGTCTCTTGTATGAGTACCAACAAGGACTGAACCTGCAATCAAGGTACGTGCCCTGATGGGGAACTGAACTGGCGACCTTTAGCTGTGTGGGGTGACGCCCAACCAACAGAACCACACTGGCCAGAACTATATGTAATATTTTTTAAATACTGAAACACCAGCCAAGAGTGTTTAACATGTTTCTGAACCTGGGTAATGCAATTACAAGTATTTTTGACTTTTAGCCACACAGCTGTGCTATTATGCTTTAAAAAAAAATAAAAAGGTGATAATGTTAGGTAGGATAGAGAGCAAACCAAGGCAGGGAGGAGGGGGCAGCCATGTCCCACCTAGTGACTCAGTAGCCCTGAGCCCAAAGTCCCCAAACACTTTCTTACGTTTGCTGGGTTTTGTCAACTTCCACGTAGGATAAATATAGGGCTTTCCAATCTCCTAACATGCATTCCTGTTGGTTTCCTAAACAAACACTGTTTCAGCCACAGTGGGCTCAAGTTTTGAAAACAGTAATTTCCAAAACTGAGACTCTCCTCAGGAAAGGATAGACCTTGCCCTGGCTGGTGTGGCTCAGTGGACCGAGCACCAGACTGCAAACCAAAAGGTTGCAGGTTCAGTTCCCAGTCAGGGCACATGCCTGGGTTGTGGGCCAATGTTTCTCCCCCTCTCTCTAAAAATAAATAAGCAAAATCTTTTAAGGAAAAAAAGAAAGGAATAGACCTTAGTATCAAATAACCGAAGGCTAATAACGGAACTTAAGACAACACACGCTGATATACAAACCTCCTGGAACTTCTCATTGATGAAATGAGATGGCTGTATTGTCAGAATTAGTGGGTAGACCATAGTGGTAGGTAAGTGATTGATGACAAAGCCATTCTATTTGTGAAAATATGTAAGGGACTGGGTATTGTACCCCACCCCATCTGTGTCCCATCTCCTGATTATTTGATATAAAAGTAATTTGACCCAAGAGTGAAAATGAAATATTTTAAAAAGTAAAATTGTGTTAAATAGTAAAAGTGTTTGTGTTAGTATTTGATGATTTTCTAATGTATTAATTAGATTTTAATCTTGTTCTTAACTTTTTAATGGCATGTAAAAATATTTTTTGAAAGAAATTCAGCCAATGTGACCAGATGGCTACAGTCAGGTTTGTAAATAAGAGGTTTAACATGTCATTGCATCATCACATTTTCAAATATTTATGCTAAGGCCTTATAATCATTTAATTAAATTCTTTAATCATTAACTATTTTCATTGTTTCTGATGATCTTTTAAAAAATTATTTTCTTATTCACATGTAAGAGGAATTTTAACTGATCAAGTCCACGGTAAACTACAAGTTTATAGGAAATTCCTCATTCTAGAAAGAATGATTAAAAGAGCACTAGTGACTTTTATAGGATGCACAACTTCAGTAAAAAACAATGGGAGGGAAATTCTGTCTTACAACAGACCTGGGCACATCCATATACAAACTGTTTTATCACAGGCAGGAGCAAAAGATACAAACAAATTTTAGCAGGGGTACAGGAAAAATTTATTCATATCATATGTCATAAAAATTAGTACTAACCATTCTCTCTTTGAAATTCACTTTCTGTGTAATTTTAATTTGGGGTTAGGAACACCTATTGGTGAATGTGAAAACTGGTGTGGTCTATAAATTACAGAAATAGTTTACTTATGTGTTGTTCAACTTTCTGTGGTGATCTGTACATTCAGTACCTCAGCGTCTGAATGGGGACACAGACTGAGACTGTGAAATAAGTGCTTCTCTGTGCTCACACACTTCTGCTTTCTCCTTTTGTTTAATTTTAAACAGTCTGAGATATTAAAACAATAGTCACTAAAGATTAGTTTTTTGTGCCTGGTTGGTGTAGTTCAGTGGATTGAACACCAGCCTACAAAGTAAAAGATCACAGGTTCAATTCCAGTCAGAGCATATGCCTGAGATGCCAGCCAAGTCCCCAGTAGGGGGCGTGTGAAAGGCAACCAATCACTGTACCTCCTTCACATGGATGTTTCCCTCCCCTTCTCTTCACCCTTCCCCTCTCTCCAAGAAGTAAATAAATAAAATCTTTAAAAGAATTAGTTTTTGCAATCTTACTACCATGCATAGTTTTTACATAGGGGAGCACAAATTATTTAGGGCATCATAAATAATTCTAAAATGACACATATAGGCGATTTTACAGCTTTAAAAACATTTATTTGTAAGACAGACTAAAAACATATGAGCTAAGATTTTAATTGAGAAAGTTAGAAAAAAAGAACAAAACTAATTTAAAAAGTTAGATGGTAGAAAATTAACTTCAAAACACTAAAAGTTAAAATAAAAACCAAAACACAAGATTGATGAAGATGGGTCCAGGTGATGAAATAGTTGTATTCACTTCCCCCCATGGCCACATCAAAGTTACAACTAAATTACAGAACAACTGTCACTGAGTACTGCCTGAAGTCTACTTGAACAGCAGTCCTGTAACTAAAAACATATAGAAGAAACCACATAGACTGTAAGACAGGCAAAGATACAGTATGGGCTGGTCCCACATCCATGTGTGGCAGTTCAAAATCAGTAGTGATATTCTGGCTGCAGAAATCCCTTCTGAGGAGCAAGGGGGCCCAGCCCCACATCAAACCCCCAACCTAGGGTTTCAGTGCCAGGAAGAGAAGTTCCCATAACTTCTGGCTGTGAAAACCACTAGAGGTTCTGGCTGAGTGAGACAGAGGGCTTCTGGAGTCCTAAGCACTTCTTTTAAAGGGTCTGCACAAACTCACCTGCAGACAGACCCACTCACTTTGAGCTCAAGCACAAGGGTGGCAGCTAGAAAGGCACCAGGGGTACATGAGAATGTACTAAATTGTCTGTCTTATGTCGAAGGTAGAGGTGCAGCTTTCTCTTAGAAGCACTGGCAGAGGCCATTGTTCCTTTGCTGAGCTCTCTCCCTGCAGGTGCAGGTAGGCACCATATCTAGTCTCCTGCAGAACACAATTCACCATTTACTCTGCCCTGGTGATTCCCTAAGACCCCACCCTACCCAACTTGTGGGCAGAACCAAGAGCCTAACAGTGGATTTACCATACAAATGTCCTGTGTTGCCTCAGGCAGCAGATTTTCCTAAACTCTCTCAAATGTTCTCAAACCCCAAATATGCAGAATTTGCCCTCAATGTGCCCTATACCCCTTGAGAAGTGGTCCCAGACTCAGTACTAGTGGCAGCCAGGTTGCATAGCTTGGCCTCTCTCAGGCAGCACCATGCCCAGCAAAGGGGGCAACCACCTACAAATCACTTTATAGGTCATACCAGTGAATCCAAGCAAGGCACGGACAGTGAGTGTCCTTGGCCTGCACCTCCCAAGAGGCCCGAGAATCAACACATGCAGTGCCCAACTTCACATACACCAGAGCACCAGTTCCAGAAACAACACACTCAAAAAGCAGACTGGGAGGGAACTAGAGTCCCACTAAAGTGAATCCTGCTCCACAGGGTTATAGGCCTTCACACTATACCTCCTCCACAATAGTCATAGCAGTCCTCAACCCAATCAGCCTGAGGGTCAATTCCCTCCCATTGATATGCCAACAGCAAACAAGGCTCAACTACAACAGGAGGGCACATACAATCCACACAGGGACACAGCTGTAGCACCTAGCTCAGGTGAACAGAAAGAATGTGCCAGTTAGCCCCACAGGTCACCTGCTACATAAGGCCACTCTACCAAAACTGGGAGATACACGAGCCCAACCTAATATATAGAAACAAACAGAGACAGCCAAAATGTGCAGACAAAAGAACATGTCCAAATGAAAGTACAAAACACCAAAAAGAGAACTAAACAAAATGGACACAAGCAAACTACCAGGTGCAGAGTTTCAAAACACTGCTAATAAGCATGTCCAATGACCTCAGCAAGAACTTCAATAAAGAGATACATAACAGAAAAACTCTTCACCCCATAGGAGCATGGGGTTTCAACCCCTTGCAGGGATCCCCAACCCAGGTGACAGAGAAGAGGAGCCCACATAGCACTGATGGTGAAACTCAGTGGGGACTCAGTGTACACGGGGAACAAGTGAGTCTGCTACAGACCCAGATGCCACCTTCCCAGGGAAGAGCACACCTACTGTCACAGCCTGGGGAGTGCTGCCTGGTCCCTGACTGCTCCAAAGGCCACTCTGCTGTGCTGGGGTCTTGAGGAAGGATCTGCTGGCTACACCAATGAGGGACATTTTGTGCCCTTCTTTTTCTGGGGAGACTCTTAGCAGAGACTCAGTGACTGAACTCTGGCTTTGTAAAGGGAACCAATCTTTCCCACCTCAAGTGCACAGCCAGCGCTCCTGACCCCACCTGTTGAATCATTTGGCCAGCCTAGTCCTGCTGAGTTCAGCTGCACAGAGGAATCAGAGTGCCAGACAGAGCTGGGAATTGGGGGCATGTCTTCTGGGGAAGATTTTTGTCCAGGAATCAAACAAGGGGGAGCTGGGTAGTGTAGCTACATTACAAGAGGGCCTCTCCTATCTCCCCTGCAGGCTCATCCTGTACTACCCTGGGAAGAAGTGCTTGCCCCTCAGCTACAGGCCTGAGGGCAACACCCACAAGGGGAGTCTTTGAATCTGCCTTTCCCAGTCCCAGATATACCACTGAGCTTAGCTTAGTTACACAGGGGGGAGGGAGAGCTGCCCAGAGCTGGGATATTAGTGAGAGTCTGTTGGGGCAACTGTCTGGGACAGGAGAAAGTGCTTAGCCCAATAATGCAGGCTTGATCAGCAATGCCCTGGACAAGAGACTATTTTGATCTATCCTTCAGAGCCCAGTGGCTTTGCCAAGCTGAGCTGGTTTCTGTGGAGGAGAGAGCTAGCTGCATCCATCCTAAACTTGCAACACACCCCTCCTAGGTCAACTAGAGTTGAAGACTCTAGGAGAGGCTGAGTGGTTTGGCTCTAGAGTACAGGCTACTTTCCTGTCACTGAACACCTGACTGCATGACCCCCAAGTAGGGGACCCACCAGCCCCATCCTCCTGATGCCAGTTTCCCAGCCCTACAGAGCTTATAGTCTGTGGAAGGGTCTATGGGTTGTGGCCATGTGGGAAAACATCAAGAGTAAAATTGCCCTCATCACAGAGATACCAGAAGAAGAGAGTGAGCAAGGGATAGAGAACCTGTTTGAAGAAATAATGGCTGAAAGTTTCTCCAACCTGGTGAAAGAAAGTGGCACAAACATTCAGAGGGCACAGAGTTACAACCAAGATGAACTCAAAGAGGCCCACACCAAGACACATCATAATTAAAATGTCAAAGATTAAAGACAGAGAGGCCCTGGCAGGTGTGACTCAGTAGATTGAGTACTGGCCTGCAAACCATAAGGTTGCTGGTTTGATTCTGAATCAAGGTACAGGCCTGGGTTACAGGTCAGGTTGGGGGGCACGTGCGAGGCAACTGATCGGTGTATCTCTCACACATTGAGGTTTTTCTCAATCCCTTTCTCCCTCCCTTTCCCTTTCTCAAAAAAATAAGTAAAATCTAAATGAAAAACAAAAGATGAAGAGAGAGTCTTTAAAACAGAAAGAGCAAAGCAAGTACTTAACTACAAAAAAGCTCCCACAAGACTATCCACTGATTTCTCAACAGAAGCACTTCAGGACAAAAAGGACTGGCATGAAATATTCAAAGAATAAAAAGCAAAGACCTTGCAGCTGAGATCAAGCAAGGCTATCAAAATGTAGAACACCAAGACACTGAGGAAGCTCAAGTGTCCATGGAGAGATGAGTGGATAAAACAACTGCGGGAGAGGTGTAATGGGAGAAGGATAGGTAGATAGACTGTGCCTACAGCAACTGTGTCTCTTCGCACAACAAAAAAAAGGAAAAAAACAGTTTAAAAACAAAAAACAAGAACTGCCAGGAAAATCAAACTGTATAGAAGTCTGACAACCAAGTAGTTAAAGAGAAAACATTCAGGACTTCTGCCAAGATGGAGGTGTAGTTGGATACACTGTGCCTTCTCACACAACCAAGTTTGAAAATGACAAAGTTTTAGCAACAAAAACACAGCCAAACCACAGAAAATTGAACTATATGGAAGTCTGACAACAATGAACCCTTCAGCCAAACTGGTATGAGGGGCAGAGCCAGCAGTAGAGCGGGATTGGGCAGAAAAGATTCACCAAACTGACCCGGGTGTGTGACCCGGGTGTGTGACCCAGGTGCACAGGCAGCCATGGGCAGATCCCAGGTGTGGAGTAGCGGGCGGACCCACTGAGGGTTGACCCTGGTCACACAGTCGTCCACAAATAAACTGGTGAAGGAGCAAGCAGTGAGAAAATCCCCACAGGCCCCAGATGTGGGAAGCTGCAGAGGGAACCCCTATTGTCCCTCTCCGACCCCGCCCTTACATACAGCATCACAAACCAGAGACCTGGGTGGCCCTGCCCTGGTGAATACCTAAGTCTCCTCTCCTTATACATAACAGGCATGAACAGATCAAAACATGGCTCATGAACAATTCAGAGCCCCAGAGCCAATAAATCTAAGTGATGAAGAAATAGCCAAACTTTCAGATGCACAGTTCCAAACACTGATGCTCACAGAACTGGTTGATTATAGTCACAAATTAGAGGAACAAATGAAGGCTACACTAAGTGAAATGAAGGGAAATGCACAGGAAACCAATAGTAATGGAAAGGAAACTGGGACTCAAATCAAAGGGGTGGACCAGAAGGAAGAAAAAAATAACCAAACAGAAAAGAATGAAGAGACAAGAATTCAAAAAAATGAGGAGAGGCTTAGGAACCTCCAAAATATCTTTAAACCTTCCAACATCCGAATTATAGGGGTCCCAGAAGGAGAAGAGGAACAGCCATGAGTGAAAAACTTATTTGAACAAATAATAAAGGAATAACTTCTCCAATCTGGCAAAGGCCATAGACTTCCAGGAAATCCAGGAAGCTCAGAGTCCAAAAGAAGTTGGACCCAAGAAGGAACACACCAAGGCACATCATAATTACATTACCCAAGATTAAAATGAAAGAGAGAATCCTAGAAGCAGCAAGAGATAAGGGGACAGTCACCTACAAAGGAGTTCCCATCAGACTGTCAGCTGATTTCTCAAAAGAGACATTACAGGCAAGAAGGGGCTGGAAACAAGTATTCCAAGTCATGAAATCCAAAGACCTACATTCAAGATTGATCTATCCAGCAAAGTTTTCATTTAGAGTGGAAGGACAGATAAAGTGCTTCTCAAATAAGATCAAATTCAAGGAGTTCATCATCACCAAGCCCTTATTAATATGAAATGTTAAAGGGTCTTACCTAAGAAAAAGAAGATAAAAAAGATGAACAGTGAAAGGACAGCAAACTCACAGTTATTAAGAACCACACCTAAAACAAAAGCAAACTAAGAGGACAGCTAGATCAGGAGCAGAACCATAGAAATGAAGATCACATGGAGGGTTAGCAACAGGCGAGGGGGAGAAGGAGAAGGGGGAAGAAGGTACAGAAAATAAGTAGCATAGATGGTACGTAGAAAAATACATAGGGGGGAGGGCAAGAATAGTATTAGAAAATATAGAATCTAAAGAACTTGAGACACGTGGTCATAAACTAAAAGGGGGAAATGGTGGGGCAGGGGGTGTACAGGGTGGAGAGGAATGAAGGGGGGAAATAGAACAACTGTAATAGCATAATTAATAAAATATATTTTTAAAAAG